>NW_024884364.1:11334985-11602470 GCF_019232065.1 Centrocercus urophasianus | reverse complement strand
TTTTTTTTGTGGGGTGGGTGTAAGGAAGTCCTCTAGGCAGACTGTTACGGGTGGTTTTTGTAGTTATTTTTATGTTTACATTTCTTTTAAACAAAACAAAACAAGTGGTGACACACTTTGAAAACAGGTTGCCCAAGGAGGCTGTGGATGCCCCATCCCTGGAGGCATTCAAGGCCAGGCTGGATGTGGCTCTGGGCAGCCTGGTCTGCTGGTTGGCGACCCTGCACACAGCAGGAGGGGGTTGAAACCAGATGATCATTGTGGTCCTTTTCAACCCAGGCCATTCTATGATTCTACGATATGTATATCCTTTTGATTGCCATTGTTCATAAGCCATGGACAAAATTGGTACAATTCCTGTAATGTTAAGTTACTCTCCTAACTTCTTTAGGTGATTCCATTCATTTTACAATCCAGTTCTCTCACTTAGAGGGAACTCATCAGGTGAGCAGTATTTAACAAAACAGATAAGCTGTTTTTTATGTGAAAGTTGAGATACTAGATACAGTCAATAAGATAACCCAGTTTCATAACTTCATTGTGCTTCAGCACTTCGTTTGTCAAAAAGAATAAGATTTAAAACCATCAGGTTTTAATAGGTGAAAAGCTGCATCGTAAATGCTGAATATTATAATTTACCTGCACAAGCAACTGTTGAAAATCCCTATGAATCACACTGGAAATCAGTTTCCAACTTCTTTTGCTGCCTACCTATATCCTCCCACACTCAGTTTAAATTAGGAAAGTATTATTCATGTTCACGTTGTTAGGTGGTGTTGTTACTGTGTATCTACTTCAGCAGTGGGTTTACTTAAGATAAAACAACCCTCTTCTGTATTGCCTGCAAAGTACATTGATGTTTTTGGTGCTGTTTATGTAAATACTTTCCCCCAAAAAACCTCCTGCTTCATGCTAACACAACAAAATTAATAAAAGAGCACTTCCCTTACCCTTATGTGAATTGAACCTCTTTCGGTATTAGAAGTGAATCTATTGAGGGATGAGTCAGACAAGCACAGCCAGAAAAACTGATGTGGTATAAAAATCTGCAGAAGAAAAGCTATCCTTCTATATGCCTAAGTAATTCTAAAATAATGTGCTAATTGTGTGCAGTTAGTCTACATTATTTTAAATGGTCCTCCTTGAAATAGCATTAATCTAAGCAGGACAGCTACGTTGTCTCAAAGGTCATATGTTGCCCTTAATTGTCATCTGACAGAATGCTGTTTGCTCATTTAAATTGCTAAAAAGCAATTTGCTATTCCAGGAAGTAGCCACACCACCTTCCTTAAAAGCAGAAAGCAAATGTCTCTGTCACAGGCAGCTGTTCTAGAAAGGCATTTGTCTGTGTGATTATTCATCTGCTGGATCAGTTCAAGAAGCAGAAATCTTACTAAATCACTTGAGTCATGCTATTTCATACATTGCTCATATCTAATGCTGTGTCAGAACTGAAGGCCAATAAAATGAATGTGTCCTTGAGACAGCAGGATACACATGAAGCTGCACTGTGCTTCGTCTGAAGAATTCTGGGGGCAGAAGCACTACTCATAGGAATGAACTCTTATATAGAGCTCTCCTTTTCTAAGGCCATGTACTGTTTTCAATCCTCTGAAATGCTGGTTAGCATGGAAGCACCATGTCACTGTTACATGACATCTAGAAGTCAGACAGATTGTAAGTAGTGCAGATGGAGGAGGAACAAGGAGTTTGATTTGATGCATCTGGTGAGAGGAACTGTGGTTTTTGTCCTTGCCATGAGGACTGCAGTAGTTCAGTCTTACATATGGCTCATGCAAGAGCTGAGACTTGGCTCTTAGAAGTGTGTGACTGAGGAGAGCTCATCTGGATCCAGCTTACTCTCCTGCACTTACTCCCCAAAGCTCCAGAAGGAGAATTAGCAGTGTTTTACTTCTTAGACTCTCTGTGGTATGAAATCCTGCTGAACTCACCATAGGATGAGTTATATCCTGTGCTGTCTTATTGCTGGGCTAGAATGCAAGGCATGCAAGAGCCCTTCTAGGAACTAGAGTAGCCTTGGTGATTGTTACCATATTAAATGTGTTGTTTATGGTCCATTGGGTATGTTTAAAAGTTGTGCCTTATTTACTGAAGCAAGAAGGTAATGCATGTATTATTCCAGTTCCCTTACCTTCTGAAGTGATTTGCTGAGAAGTATGTGCTGTGCTGGTGAAAGAATTCAAAGGAAGGGCTGGAATTTTTGTCTAATCCCATTCTCACATAGAGAACGAACCTCCTGTGGAGTTAGTGACTTAATACTGACATTGCAAGAGTTTAATAGCGGCCATTCAATCCTATGCCAAGAATTCAGTAATGAGACATGAGGTAGTTCTTTGAACTTGTATCAATGAGAGCTGTGCAGGAAAGGTGTCGTTCACATGAATTTGAGAAAAAACTTCCTTTTACAAACATCTCCCTGATCTGATTAAAGTATCACCACTTCCTTCTGCTGCTGACATTGAAAGTCTTCGCTCTAGATGAGATAGAGGGGCCTCAGGGAAAAATCCTTGAACAGGGAAGAAAATGTCCACCTACTATTAAACATTGCCACGCATTTTCAGAGTGTAGCCCTGCTGCACGCTGACATACAATGAAGAACTGTCACTAATTGTGTTACAGTAAGAGCAATTAAGAAGTCTCTGCATGACCTATAAACAGGACGAGGCATAAATAAGGAGCCTGTGTGCGAACATTTCCAGTTTCAGAGCTCTTTGAATTATGCATCCAAATTTTGCAGCCTGGGCTTCTCTCCAAACTTGACAAACGTTAATTAAAAGAAAAGAAATTAGTATGGTGCTGTTTCTTTTCATGCTGACTCTCCTCCCTCTCTCTGAATGTCAGTGCTGCAGTGTGCCTCCACAGTGCAGCTGCACGTGCGTGTGCGCATGCGGTGTGCATCCTCCCACTTGTCGTTCCCTGAAACGAGCAGTAGACTTTGACAGCATGAAAACAAGACTGTGGATACCCTGCCCATACCTGCTGACTCATTAAAGTTTTTCCAAATGGATGAGTGTTTTCTGGCACTGGCTTG
Organism: Centrocercus urophasianus; assembly: GCF_019232065.1. Taxonomy (NCBI): domain Eukaryota; kingdom Metazoa; phylum Chordata; class Aves; order Galliformes; family Phasianidae; genus Centrocercus; species Centrocercus urophasianus. The sequence continues at coordinate 11,599,418 of NW_024884364.1, read as the reverse complement.
AATTAAAATGTGAAATAAAAAAAAAAAGCCTGCCCTATGACATCAGTGCCTGTGAGCTTGAGTAAACAGGCAACGAGTGCCAGCTTTTCAATACGAATGCTCCTCATAGGTGGGGGATTTCCACAAGAGGCTGTGAGGTTGCAAAAGATATTTTTGTCTGCTGCTTCCTCCTCTCAGTGCCATTTCTCTCCTCTCTTATGCAAACACCATTACTATGGTTACTTTGTTAATACTAGTTAATGCCAGATCTTGGTGTTGCTGGAAATGTCTGACTTTCACATACCTAGTAACAGCGTTGCCCTTCCAGAGACAATTCTTGGGGAACACAGACCTGAGCAGGTTTGAAGCTTCTCACTGAGAGCAATTGAGAACAATGTGAGTAATGCTAGCCTTTCACTGCCTGGCTATAGTTTTACTCCATTCTTTTCCACTCCTGGTCTGAGGTAAATAGGAGTGAGTGGTTGTACTTCCATACTCCTTTCAAGACATGAGATGTGCTTGTTATTCATGCATCTTGTCTATCTGCTGCAAAAATTGAGAAAGGTGGTTGGAAGTGCAAAAAAAGTTTTAACACTATTTCTCTTATGACTCAGTAACTGTAGTCATTCATTTAAAATGTTTTTCTGCTTTCATGGCTTTCAAAAGATGACAATAGTTCAAACTGCACTTTAGCGTTATTCAGTAGTTACAGGAAGAATTGTAGATTGTAGGCCTCCTGTGGACCAACACTTTCCTATTTCTGCTCTGATTTTTGGCCTGAAGTTGGTCAACCCATCCTGGGAGGGGGTTTCTGGTAAGATTTCTGAGAGTTCCATCAGCCCATTAGCCTTTTACCTCCTTTCAAAGAAACCATTTGCAAAGAATAAAAAGCATTAGTCAGAGGAAAGGATAGGCTGATTGTGACATTTTGCAGGAAACTAGTTCCAAAAAAACAATGCAGAAGGTCTGGAGAGGTTTTATAGCATCTGTTGGTCATCATTTCCTTTGTTAAGTACACAAGTATGATCACAAGGGTAATTTCTGTCGAGTTCAGCAAATGCTATCAAGCAACAGGAAAAACAGTGCTAACTGCTGTGTCATTCACTAATTCTGTACTAGTTTGCCTATTAGCTATTCCATTTCAGCTTTCCGTGGAATGTCCATTATACGTGCTCAAGTAAAACATGCCTGCAGTTTATCATTATCTTAAGCTGTACCACATTGGCAGTAAAAAAATGAAAACTATTGATTTGAAATGACTTTGTACTTAGGGCAGGAAGATGGGCCATAGGTTTAGTAGGTCTGGGGAGTTTTATTGTTAGAAGTACTCCAGTACTCTACATTTCTGCTTTACTGAGAATGTACTTAACGCTAAGTATGGGCTTATAAAATTTTGTCTGAACAACAGCATTGCAGATAACTGTGCTAGAAAAGACACACAATTGAAAATCAATTAGATTTTCTCTCAGTTGATATACAGATATCAAGTTCAAACTGATAGAATGAACAAATTTTACTTGAGAAGCTCTTCTGTATTATTGCAGCTTACGTATAGAAAATATACTTTGACTTAGTACATTCCCTTTATTTCTTGTAGTTGATCCTTGATCTCTCACGCCCCTTAGCACATAGCTTTCTTGTCTAGATAATGATTCCCTCCAAATACTTAAATATTTAGCACTTTATAGTGAGAAAATCTTCTGCCAGCCTTTAGAGTCTTCCCTCATAGTAGGTATGAACCAAACACATGGTAGACATAAAACAATTTCCCATTAACCTCAGTGTAAGATAGCAGGGCAGGACCAGGTTCTACCCTGCACTTAGCAACCAAGAACTTTCTTACTTAAGTTACACTTTTCCAGTTCCACTGAAGTTGTGTAGTTCTAGTGTTTGTTCTGCATTTAAATAGTGCTATGGAAGGGAGTGACTTTAAACACTCTTTTGCATAGTTTTGCTGAGAAATCTTTGCTGAGAAATGTTTCCAATGTAACTGAAACTTTCGCAACCTTAGCGGTTTGTCCCAAGTTTTGACAGCCACGCCTTATGTGGTTGCAAAAGGAAGTCTGACATGACCTAAATGTAACTGAGGCCGTTAATCTGTCTGAGCTTCTGATAACCTGGAGGGAAACTAACTGATATATCTCTTTAAGGGTGTCATGTATAAGCAGCTACTGCTGGGAGACCTGCTGACATCATTTCAGTGTGGGTGTTGAGATTGGAAGCGGGACCCATCTTTCCTGTCATATCTACCTTTGCTTCTCCACAAAGACAGCTACACACAGAAGGAAGGTGAGCACCACAGTGCTTGATGCCCTTTAACTAAAAGCAGCTCATCAGTTTTCAGTGCCTCATGAATTGCTCTAACAAGCAGGTGGTGAAAGCCAGGTAGTAACTTCTGTGCCCAGAATGAATAAAACAAAAAGGAGAGAACAAAAAAAACCACAGGCTACTGAAATTCAAATCATCTAGTAGACTTATCTCTTGACTTGTTCTTGGGGCCAGGCTACTAAATCTTCTGAGTCAGGATTACTTCTCCTATGTCACCTGCTTTATTTTCGGGTCTTTACTGCCTCTCTCTTTGTACTCTGTGACCTTTGTATTAAAAGAAATCAAAACTCTGGATGGATCTGTTTGTTTCTTTGTCTGGAGGACAACACACTAAGCTGTGTTGTGGCTTGAACCACCTGCAGAGAAGCTTAATTCTTACCTGCATCTTGAAGTGCTGTAAGAATATGTAGTGCTTCAGAGCAGCTTAACTAGAACTGTAACAAGCATAAGTTTTGGCTAGGAGGAGGGAACATTTTGTTTGTGAAAAACAATGTTCTGTCCAGACATGCTAGAAGAAATGGGAGGAGATAAGGCTCTATAGTGACGCCTTTAGAATGATTTGATAACCCCAGGCTTTTATCCTATGGCCCTACAGCTGAAGGGGTCTCTCTGAACATCTAAACTTGCTATCTGTGATTTTAGCAGTGACCCCAGTGCGAAACTTGAAGAACGTAGCAATGAAGAGAACCTGTAGCATACAGAAAGGTCACTTGGGGCACACCAACAGAATGAGTCTTTCATGTCTTTCAACATGGCATATGTGTTTTAGTCATTTGAAATTCTGAATACCAGTGCAACAGAATGACTTATGAGGGACCTTCTGACAAGCAGAAGGTAGAACTTTGCTATAACAGTAAAAGCACAACATAAGGTCGTAATAAAGGTCTATGCAGTTATTTTACTATACTCAATTTTATATTTCATTCCATGATACCTCCTTTTCACTGTCTTAAGCGTGCTCGCTCCATTATATAGATTTTGATCTTTAAGCCACACATTGGTAAAGCATCCTATCTTGTACTTCTGTGATCGATTATGCTTTACTCTGTGCAATAATTGTTTACAACACACCAGTCTTCTACTGGTTGAAAACACATTTATTACAGACAATGGTGCCAGTGCTTATCAGTTCTTATTGGCTATTTGAGAACAAAAGCCAGACAAGAAGGCTTCTGTTTTCAGTGGCTGCTCAGGATAGTACTGGAAGTCACTTCTTGGTGCTTTTCACCCTTTGCTGGAATACAGCTGACAGTGCTCAGGGTCCCCTTTCATTCAGGACCATCTTCTCAGAAGTAGTGTAGCAGAGGACTCAATTTAGGGCTAATTCTAGGGCTGACCTCCCCTTAATAAGCTGGGCAGTGATGGTGTTCCAGGCCCTAGGAATATGGTTAAAACAACCAAGAGTGTTAAAATGTGTCATGTTTTTCAAGTCACAAATGCTATTTTGAGTGACTATTTGGAAGTATACTTACCAGGACACCCAGGATCCAAGTGTTGAAGCTTCACTCTGATCTCCATTCCCAACATGTGATCAGGCAGGGTCATTGTACCATCCATATTACTGAACTGCACCTTCCTCTTTCCCAGTTCCTGAAATCATGTTACTTAAATGTGCACATCACTGCGTCGTGAAGTAACCATGAGTGCCTATGAAAAGCTTCTTCAAGAAAAGGTCGTTGCTCTCAGTGGCAAGCCCTAAAAAACATACTGCACATCCAGAGTCACTGCTTCAGAGGAAGCATAAAACAGGAGAGACCACATGGGCACGTGAAACCGTGCCAAATATGTGAAGAAAGACAGTGCTAAGGACATACTGGTCATGTTCACTCTCATGGAGGATGGAATTGGAGAACAGGAGGTGGTCAGCAGCGGGAACACTTGGACACACAGACAGAGAGAAAACAGCCTCACAAAAGAAACAGGGAAGGTGCAGCATGGGAAAAGTCATCAGATGTGAACAAGTCTGTTTCTGTGATGTAAACATATGGAAGGCAGCAAACATTGCAGAAGAAGTTAGCAAGGAAGCAAACACATTGGAGCAAGTATATTTGCTATGGGAGTAAAAAGCAAGAGAGAAACACAATTCACTGGGGAAAAAAAGGAGCAACTTGCATAAAGGAAGAAGGATAAAGAGGCAACGAGGGTGGGGAGAGTGGATTGCTATGAAATTAGTTTGCTACAGCTTTAACATAAATCATTGTACATCCCCCGCCCTCCCTTCTCTCTTCCCTTCCCTCCCCCATCCCTCCACACACACTAGACAAAGCCTAGTTTACCAGAACTACCTTTGGTATCTAGAAGCCACAAGAAGAAATCAAAGGAAATAATGAGAAGAGAAAAAAGTGGAGGGAGTGAACACAAGTCAAGGGGAATTAGAAAAAGTGGAAGGGGGAGGATGGTAAAGTTTGCTAAATTTGTTGAAATAATGCTGTTTTTGAGATAAACGTCATTTGTTGGTTGCACTTTCAGTTTTGGACTGAATAACTATAGCTGTTCTAGCTGTTATGCAGAGAGATATTACAGTATCTGCTGCAGCCACAGACAGTTAAGAGCAGTGTAAACTTGGAAAAGCGCAAGAAAGACCTAATTGTAACAGCTACAAAGGGATCAAATTGACATTGTTTGCCTACTAATTGAGGGGAAAAGGGGAATAATCATTCTGTAACCCTTTCCAGAGAACTATTTTTTTCCCTTTTGCCTTTTTTTCCTAAATTCCTCTTTGGACATGAGCTGTCTTTATCTGCTATTAATTAGTAGGTAAAGAGGATTTCGTTCTTCAGTGTTACATGTCCAGCATTTTTACAGGCAATAGTGATCGAAAATAAAACAAAAGCTGTCTCACAGGTTTATTGTTGTGGCAGTAAGAATTGTAGTGGAGTTTCTGTTGGATACTTTCTTTTTTCAGGTTGCAAATTCAGTTTTCATTTCAAAGGGAAAAACTCACAATTACCACTTCAGGTAGGACAAGTTTAAAAGCAGTCATCTTTAAATCAGATTTAGCTAGAAAAGCATCCATTGGAGGCCTGCTCCTTGAGGAGAGGCATAACCTATATTTAAAGTGGCCACATATAATCCAGGAAAGAGCTTTGTATTCACTTTCTTATTATCCTCATTCCAAACAAAAGATCAGTGACAAGGATCTGCTTGGAAATACTCCTGTGTAACCAGATGCAATTTGAGAAACGCCCACATGATGAGACTAAAGTGCTTTATTTGAAGCTTTAAGCCAGTGTTCAGCTGGAGTCCTGCCTGCATCCCTGGCATCAGGCCCCAGGCCTGGGTCAGCGTGCCTGCAGAGCTTCTGACTCTCAGACAGATCCTGCAGACTGCAGGTGGCAATCCTGGGACTTCAGCTTTGCTGCTGGCTTAAGATGATCAACACATACACATGTGGTTGGCCCATCCATCCCTTGGGAAGAAAGAGAAAGCAAAAGGTAGGATGCTTATTCTGGCAGTCTGCAGTTTAAGCAGCTTCAGCTGGTGGCCCAGTTGGATCCTATAAGGCCGATGTCTATGACTGCCCATTAGCCACTCGTGACTCCTACCAGTACTAAAGAGTTACACCAAGCAGGCAAGTCAACAATACGTAACAACTGAAAAGAGAATAGCTTGCTAATTGTTCTCATGTTTGGTGATACTTACATTTGAATTTGATTTTGAGATGTTCAGTCACAGAAGCCTCACAAAAGCTTTTAATTTCAAGAGAGAATAGATTTCCTCTGCTCCCATACATGGATACGATATCTCATACTTGGATATGATTTTTAAAAAGGCCTTGGCTGAATAAAACACTGGACAAGAAATTGGCAGAATGCCAGCTCTCTTTATATCAGTATTTATAATCATGCTCTGATATTATATCATTACCCTGTTTTTACTCGTTTTGGCCTTTTCCCTTTTATCTCAGATCATTTTTGTCATTCATTGATTATATAATAGCATTACCCCAAAGCACAGGCTAGACTGAGGCTGATGCATGTAAAACCACATAAGAAGACAGAGCAATCACATTCACCCATGATGCTGCGCAGTGTAATACCTTGTCTTCACTGAAAGCTGCACCTCCTCTGACTTTCTCTCCATTGTGGGCTCTAAAATACACAGAAATCATGAGCTTAAGGAATCCGAGCTGAAAGGGACTGGAGGTTGAGTAAGCAAGGAAATAGGAGCTACCCTGTACATTTAATCTCTTCCCCACACATCCGCATCTGGGCACTGTCATTAGAGGATACCAGGCTGAGTTGCTCTTTGAGCACATGCAGTCTGGCCAGTTTCATGCAGCACTGTAATTTGGCTCCAGGAAATGGTAAGAATTAAAACCTGAATCTCATGAATGTTTGCCATCTACTGAAGCCTTAAGATTAGCAGAAACCAGACCATCAGTAATCACACTAAGCACTCATAGCAGAAACGTTCCTCAATCAGTTCCATTCCCCTGTTCAAGTAACTTTACTTGCTATTCATAACGCTGTACAGGAATGGCATGCATGACACGTAAAAATTCTTCCCCCCAAATGAACACTTACTAATCGTGTGTGAACATTGTGCTAAAAGTGGTATATCCGTCAAAAGAAACCAAAACCCATTTCATGGAAGCTCATCAAGAAAACATATACAATATGCAGCCATTTCACAGCTGCCAAAAGACATCAGTCTAGTTCCTTTTTATAGCTAGAAGGGGAAATCTAACCAGGAAAAGCTTTTGGGAGCCAAGAAGACTATCAAAAATAATTAAAAGAAAAATAGAAACAAAGCAGAACTTTATCCAGAGACTAAAGAATTTGTCAGAGCAGTGCATGTGATGGAAATAGTTTTGCCACATGACTGTGGTACAGTGCATGTCAGCCAGTGAATGTGCTGGAGTATTATTTGTAATCCTGGGAATTAGAACTACAGAAAACATTTCATGCTCTTCCGTTCTTGGTATTTCTCTGTCCTTACCTCTTCTGTCCTTTCCCTGGCTCTGTCTCTTTCTCAGCTCTCCTCCATACTACATACTACAACTGATTGCCTTCTGGCAGTATTTCTCTTTGTGTCTATGCAATACCATTAGATCCAGGCATATCTCTGTCAATTTGAGGTTATCATCTGCTTGTATGTTCTGAGTAATAAGTAAGTACCATTGGACAGCCATTCTCCTCACTCAATTTCCATTTTCTTAAAAGCATCTCAGGAGTGTCATGAATTGTTTAAACGTTTTAAATTAGTACGGAGTGAAGCTCTCCCACTCACCCCCAATCCACATGCCGTTAAAAACCCATTCAGCCAAAGGAGAGGCCAGATGTTGAAGTCCTATGGAAGAAGCACAAGCTCCTTCCAGGGTTGCATGTCAGCTGTCATGCAAAAGATGGCTCCAAGAGCCTCCTTGACTTGGAGATACACCTTGGAATCAATATTTTTCTGCTCTCTGGGAGAGTGCAATTAGTGGTTTACTACAGGAATAAGTTACTTCATCTAGCTTTGGATCCCAGTGCAAGTAGCCCTAACAGACATGATTAAGATATGCTTACATTTTAAAATTATCTGTGATCCAGTCACTCTTCAGGCCCACATGGCTTCCAGCCACTTAATTAACCTCTTGAGACCTCTGTAGCTTCCTCTGAACAGAGTGATATGTCCCTCATTGGGTGTTCTTCAGATGAAAGAAGTGATATTATTGTAAGTACTGCAGTACGGTTCTGCTGCAAATGGATTCCTTGTGGTTGGTTACCTACTGCAAATTTAATCTGTGAGCGTAAAAGTCTTTTCTCCATATTTTCACAGCCTGGCTCTTCAAAGTAAAGTCCTTTGTTCCCAGCTAGGAGGATAAATGGGTTTTAGCTTTATTTTCTCAGAGGGAAGCTTATGTGATTGTGCTGTCTGTCATCTGTCTACTCCGATAAGTTTTTAGCTGTCACGGCCAATTATAATTATTTCCAAAGAAAAACATCACTACAGGCAGACAACTCCACGATAATTACATTTCTATGGATTTTGCGAAAGACGGCAGCAGATCGGGTAGGGATAGGGAGGAGGGAGAGGATGGAGCACAGGACTCAGCTGGCAGCATGTCCTATGATGGGGGCCTGCACTACAGACAGGAGCCTGCAGGCATTGCAGAGCCAGGCATCGTGAGTGCCTCTCCCTACAGCCTGCAAGGTGTGCTGCCTCTCACCTGCTGGGTGCAGCTTTCAGGGGACATGGCTGTGGCTACAATTGCTGGGGTGCAGAGGAAGAGCGAGAGCAGGCATAGGCCTTCTTCCTGCTGGCTGTGGTGGAGGGGAAGGATGCGGGTGTTTTGAAGCAGGCACTGGTGCTATTTTTGCCCCAGGCCTGTACTTGCAGGTTGCAAAACTTGCATGGCAGACAGGCTGGGTTGGCAGGTGCCTCCAGGGAAGACTGATCTTGTCATGTAGAAGACAGTGTATTTTCCATGCTCGGAATCCTGCCAATATACTAATGACAGTTGCTGAAGCTGGGTCTGTACAAGCATTTAGGTGGCTGAACCATCACAATTGAAGATACATAGAGCCTAATTCTCTCTGAAATCAGGTTTACACTGCAACGGAAGTCAGATCTAAACAGATATAATTTTCTAACTGACCTCTCTGAGCAAATCTTGACTGAAAGGAAGGGTATCTAGAACTGTCCTTGAAGACATAGTAGAAAACTGTGGTTTGGGCTCAATTGAACCATTTCCTGAAATCCAGCATTACAGAACTTTCTTGGATGGATCACAATGCCTATGCTGAAAGAGGATCCATGTTCACCACCTAAATATCACAACATATGGTTTCCATAAGCTCACTGATAATCCGGACCTCACCCCCAAGAGTCTCATTTAAGTGCAGGGCAGCTGCAGATAACATTGCAGACAGTTGCTCAGTTGCCATCAGCTCACCACAGGTGAAGCAGCTGCTCTACCAAATGAACCGCACATAGTTTGTACATGCTGTAAGAACTATGGGTAAGAGCAAGGGAAGGGGGAAGTGTGAAAGAAGCACTATTTCCCTAAAAACAGTTTTGAAATTGATGAAAAATGACTGCAAAAAGTTTATACATTTTCACAGCATTGCTTTATTTTTTACTTAGGTCTCCAGTAACAATTTCTCAAAGTTAATTCAGGCTTCAGTCTTTTGGATTATTTTTTTTAATGTGCTCACGCTTAGAAGTCCATCAATATTTATAAATTCCACTTTTACCAAGCAGAATCTCTCATAAGAAGAAAACATTGATGCTTTTTAATTTTTTTAGTATCTGTACTAAGTTCAGGGTTGAGCCTGTTCTAAAAATGTCATTTTCTGTAGAGCTGTGATGTATAGCTCTGGTAGCCCGTCTTTGCCCCCAGGATGGATCTGAGAGTTAGATCTTAGGCCTGGAGAAAAGGACACGGAGCCTATTCTCAGCTTTGCCACTGGCTGATTGTATGACCTCAGTCAGTTCATTGAACCTCAGTATACTTCAGTTTTCAGATCAAAACAGGAAGTAGCAATGTGCTCCTTTGTGTTACAAAGAGAAGAACAGTGTTACCTACAGTGTTACTATTGTATTGGGACTTCTGGACAGGGATGGGTTCCCTGAACGTGGTGATACAGAGCAATCTCTTAGCAGCAATGGAGGTCAGCTCACTGCATTTCTTGCTGAAGGAGACAGCACTCACAGCCAGTTTGACAAATCTATCTACAGATACTCTTTGCTTTAGGCATGCAGGCATCTATGTCACTTTTGAAAATTTTCCTGCCAGCTACAGCAGTCACTGTTTCCTGTACATTGGCTTGTGCATGAGCTGCATGCCTGTAGCAGCTTCACTTGCTGAACGCAGATAACGAATAATCAATAGCACTCCAAAGAGCTGTAAACCAGTATAAAATGGCAGATCGGTGCCTCGTAGTTATACTAAAATATCTGCCTGAGTTAAAGAGGAAAACCATGCCTTGGAAGAGAGGCACTCATGCAGTTTTCAAAAGACGTAAACTACTTCTGTGTGAGCATTGAGGCCCACTGTGCAAGTCAGAGACAAGGCTGCCTTTTACAGGTTTGAGAAGTGTTCCTGTGCAGGCTTTTAGAGCACTGTGTGAGAATGGGACACACAGCACTGCAGGGTAAACAGAGAGGGAGATGGTCATACAGATGTTAGAAGTGGTTAAAAGCAGGCAGGTGTTCTGTCATAGCAAAGTCTGTATATCTAGCTTGGAAAGGGCAGCAGAACTGCCTAACACTTCTATCAGTAGGAAACCAAAGCATCAGAACTGCCTTGTGCTGCATAATCCATTGAAATTCTCATCAAGGAGAGGCACTGTAGAAGACAGAACATAAGAGAGAGCATTGCAGATGCATATCTAGCGAGATGGCACAGCTTCCTCCAGAGAATCAGAGAAATTACATGCACAGGGAGCTATTGTTGGGACATTTGTGAAACCCGGTTCAGTAGTGTAGGAGACAGCACTTTATACAAAGCCATACTCTCACGCAAGGCTTCTGGCTCCACAAAATTTCCTATGAGCTCTGTTTTGCTTCGAGGCCGGCGTGGGTGTGCTGCGTGCTACCTTAGCAACGGGCGCATGCTGCATGCAGCTGTAGTCTTCTCCCTGCAGCAGAAGGAGAGCATCCCTCTGGTTCTCTCCCAGACAACATGCTGTGCAGCTCTGTACAGCACTGCTGCTGTTCTCAGTGCACAACTGCGGCTCTCAACATCCTGGCACTTGGTCTGGGGACAGATGCATGAGCTATATCTGAAGCAGACATGCCTTCCCTACTAGCTCTGCTCGAGCCTGCTTCTCCAGGCCTCCAGAGAACATCAGCTGAGGCAGTTTGGCAGGAGCAGGACCGGTTGCTTCATGCTGCTGGAGTCAGATGGCTCCCATTGCTGACGGCTATTTACTAAACCGCAATGCTGGGGGACTTCTGAGTGCTTTATGATTATCTGGATGAAACAAACACAGCAGGCGAAGCAGAGACGTCTGTCCACTAATCATATGGAGAGGACTGGGGGAAGACATGAGGAGAATGCAGGAAGTCTCTAAAAAGGGATAACGAAAGCATCTTCCAAACCAACATTCATGTCACAGCTAAAAAAATACCCGAAGATGAGACATTAATGGGAATTCACAGAGTCTCCTACAGCATTTTGATTCTGCCCTGGCTTCCACTAACTCATCCTCCATTGAACTTTGGGGCTTCTTAGGACATTCACACACACACACACACACACACATATATATCTATGTGCTTACGCATGTGTTCCCCAAATATATCCAACAGCCGGTTTATTTTTTGTTTTCACACTTCCCCAACACACAGGGCTGAAAACAGAGTTATATATTAATAGCTCCAAACCTCTCAGGACAACTCTCCCATTACACGAGGCTGGTTGCAGTGAGCAGTACGTGTCCAACGCAGGAAGGACTGAAAGAGAGCCTGCGTCCTTTCGGCTTTTGACCGAGCGGTGTTGCCAAACGGGCTGCTACGAGAACGGCTCGTAAATCTCTTCGTCTTTTAACTCGGCCCCTCACTGCTCGTCCTCACAGCGCCCAGTTGACAACGGGCGGGGCGCTGGCAGCCCGCCGCTGGTCAGCACGGCCGGCACCTCCGCCAAGTCGGCCCGCCCGCGCCGCCTCCGGCTCCCCGCGGTGCGAAGGGGGATCGCGAGCCGCCACCGCAGAGCTGGAGGGACGGGACGATGAAACTAGGAGATGACGCTCGTGTGAAAAACACACCTACGGAGCTCTAAGCTTCAGCCGCTCCCGCGGGCAACTCCCAGTTTCCTAGGAAGGGCGGGAGGGGAAAAACTGCGCCCGGGTCACAGCCTGGCAGATAGCGAGACTTGACTATTCCCCTAAGCAGAGCCGCCGTTAGCGAGCATCAGAGGCCAGTGGGCGGCTTGCCACGCCCCTCAACACAGAGGCCGCCCCGGCCAATCAGTCCCGCCCCGCTCTCAGCGCGGCTGCGCCTTTCCCGCCCGTCCGCTTTCCCGCTGCGGCGGCGGCGGCTCTGGAGGTCGGTCGGTAATCGGCCCTGCTGCCCGCTGGCGCTCCGCCATGTGGCTCCTGACCGCAGGAGCGTTCTTTGCCGTCCTGGGCGCAGGTAGGTGGGGACGGAGACCCCCCCCCGCTCAGCCTTTGACGCGGGGCTCTGCTGTGAGGAAGGGGGGTTGGCGCGGCCGCTACCCAGGGGAGACGGTGGGGAGGAGGGGCCGGGAGCTTCGGCTGGGAGCTGCTGGGAGCCGGGATGCGCCGAACTGGGGCGGAAACGGGTGTCGGCTGCTGCCCGCCGCCCTGTGCGGAAATCGCGGTCGGTCTCTTACGGCTCCTTCAAAAGGATTGGAGTGTATCGGCTGTGGTGAACGCTGAGATGGTTGAGTTGCTTCCTTCAGTTGAAAATTGCTTTTCTCGCTGAAATGGAGCCGCTGCGGGGTGTCGATTCGTCCTGCGAATGTGTGAGCTCTAAAGGGGAGTAAAACAGAAAAAAAAAAAAAAAAATTAAAAATAAATTTACTACGGAGTTAAATTATTGTAGGCTTAAAGTGGAGGGGATGCAAAGTCCATTCCTAGAAGGACAGTGGAAGCTCGAGAGCTTCTAACTGTGTGTACTTATCCTTTCTGGTAGAAATCCTTGTCCCAGTCCATCGTATTCGATTTGGGTACAGTTTTGGGGTTGATTTTTTTTTTTTTTTTTTTTTTTCTGCTTTTGTTAGTTTTTTTTGTTTGTTTGTTTGTTTTTGGTTTTTTTTGAGTTACATGGCTAAACATGCAGCATAACATGTAGATGGAGGAATATTAATTCGTTGTAAAGTGCTGTTATGTACGGTGCGTGTTTAATCATGGAATTGCTCAGGTTAGAAAAGGCTCAGGTTAGAAAAGACCTTAAGGATCATCAAGTCCAACCGCAATCTGACCATACTACCCTAATCTGTAAATTACAAGCTCTGTTAAGTCAGTAGTAACCTCTGACTGGTTTGAGAAAACGAAGGCTGTGTCTGAATCAGATGTGTGAATATCGGGACTTGATGATCCTCATGGGTCCCTTCCAACCCGGGGTATTCCGTGATTCTAAGTCACTGATCTGACTCACTGCAGGTGCACATGAGCGTGCTTACACTTAGGGGTGGTGTTGCCTTACAGTAAGCGGCAGTCTTTTCTCACCTTTGGGCTTTATCAGGCAAATATAGTCAGACTTCTGAATGATTGCTGCTGCTGGGAATTCCAGGAGTGACTACTGTTGAACTGAGCTGTGGTTTTGTATGAATGATTGAAAATATTGGGAAGGAAGAATTGAAAGCCTTTGTACTTGGCAATCAGGCTAATTCATTTAACCTTTCTTCGGATCCCTGGTGTAATGCTGGCCTTATACTTCTTGTTAATCTCAAGAACTGATGAATGGATCTTCAGATCGAATCTCAGCATTGATTTTGAGTCCTTCTTGAAACAGTGGTTAGTAATACCCTTTTAGAATTGTGGGGGGAGAAAAAGGTTAGAAATGGGAGCGATAAAATGATAACACTAATATTTATTTTTTTTTCCCACTAGATGATATTGCTAGATGCATTAGTTACAGTGGTTTATACAACAGGAAACCTATTGTTATAAATTCTACTTTCAGTTTTGTTTGCTATATGCTCAAATGCTAAGAATCGTGTCTTGCATGTTACTTCATGTACACTCCTCCAATGGGCAGAAAGGGGAAATGAAAGAAATGTGCTCAATCTGCAGGCTTTTGGCTCCACCTGGAGAGAGAAACAAATGGCAACTTTTTTTTTTTTTTTTTTTTTTTTCCATTAAGCTGCCTTGCCTTCCTTCTCTGAGAAGTATAGAGGTAGAAATGTTTCCCAGTGTCCTTAATGAGCTGTAAGGGATGCTTTGTGGAGTGGATGGCGCTGCACTTCCATTTCTAGATAGCTGTGTGCTCAGCAGCAAGAACTGGAACACCGTTGGAACTGCTTGTGGTCAGTGTTACGTGCTTGCAGTGCAGAAACCGAGCCTCAGTGCAGTGTTTCTCTGCATGGCATTTTTGAGGAAGTATCCAAGATGGCAGCCTGAAGTCTTATTACTATTATTAATTCGTGATCGACTTTGATATCTGCATGTTACATGGATGGTTTTCTTTTGTTACTTCCTTAAAGCAGGGTTTTTCTTCTTATTTCAATGGAAGAGTTTCTATTTTCCCAAGTCTCACGTTGCTATGCTTTTTCTTCTGTTTCTTTCATCTCTTGCGTATTAAGAACTAATGCTGAATGTGTCCATCTTCATTTTTCTTTCCAGGTTCCACCCAGCTGGTGTTTAGTGCAGTAGATTTTGTTGAAAAATATGCCTGTAATGATACAGTGGTTTTACCTTGCATTGTGATTAACCTAAAGGAGAACAATGACAGCAGCATGCATGTTTCATGGAAGAGACAAGGACAAGTAATTTTTTCTTTTAGTGGACCAGAACAGCAAACTTACAGGCATGAGTCAGTTCCATCAGCTAACTTCCTTTCGAAGATGGATTTATCTAAGGGTGTTGCCTCACTACAACTTAAAAATGCAGAAGCAACGGATGGAAATTACAGTTGTGAAGTAACAGAACTAAACAGAGAAGGAGAAACAAAGATGGAACTTAGAACTCGTATGGGTGAGTTATCTGTCATTTTTTACATGATCTGCTGGGAGTGAAAGACAAGATTTTATGGGAAAGGGAAATTAATGATTGTGTAGTAATGGCTGAAGATTATCTGTCAGATCTGATGAAATCTGTTTTCCCACATCTTTTAGGTTATATAGTTGGTGACGTTTCTAGCACCCTTCAGTTATTATGTTACATATTGAAACATATTCTTAATATCTTTGTAATACTGGGATGGATACATTCATCAGAGTGGCAGCAGAGATCATATGTTTGATGCATTACATTTTGCAGTCTTTAGCTGTGTTGGAAAAAAAATATGAGTAGAACTAATAGAAACTTTTCATAAGAACTCTAAAACTTGATCTAAAGGCACACTGTTTTTTGGTGAGGTTGGAAACGGTACTGCTAGCTGCTAAATCGTTAGGATTATCTAGCATTAAACATTTTTCTTTGGACAATGTTAGATTAAAAACAATGGTGACCAAACAATGGCTTTCTTGTTTGTGAGCCATTTTACCTTGTCCTGCCTGATGCTGCCCATGTGCTGTAGTGCCTTAGCTGATGAATAACAGTATCTACTA
The DNA here is from genome assembly GCF_019232065.1 of Centrocercus urophasianus. NCBI lineage: Eukaryota > Metazoa > Chordata > Aves > Galliformes > Phasianidae > Centrocercus > Centrocercus urophasianus. The sequence goes on along the minus strand of NW_024884364.1, from coordinate 11,583,949 downwards.
TACGCATTCAGTCTGTCAAGTGTTCTGGTAGAGCTGGTTTGCACTGGATGTGTGTATTGTTTATCTGCTCTGTGCAGAACACTTTTTTCTTGCTGCTGGAAGGTTTTCCAGAACTGAACGCATTGCACGTGCATAGCATGTACATACATAGCATGTACATGTGGAGTCTTGTCCACTGTGGAATATATATATATATATATATATATATATATATATATATATATTTTTGCTCTTAACTGAGTGACAAATGCTGAAACTATCTCTGAATATCAAGCAGATGCTACTTATGTCCTGCTGCAGACATCTGTGTAGTTTACAGCTGGGCCTAATTATAGAGTTAATCGTATGCATTGCAAAACAGATGTAATCCTGAAAGAAACTGAGTGGAGTACAGCCACCTTTTTTTTTTTTTTTTTACTTGTAAGAGAGGTCAGTGATTATTTCATAAAATATTACATATAATACAAGATGCGATTTCATTATTGTTTGGGGTTTTTTAGCTTTTTTCTTTTTTTTTTTAGCTTTTATGCTTAGAACTTAAAAGAGGTATAAAGTCTACAAAGCAGGAAACTGATGTAACTTTTCTAATTTCATTTTCTAGTTGACAGTTGCGACGAGGAAAAACCTCCAACACCAGTGGATAAGTGTGGTTAGTGAAGAACTTCTAGTTGCAAGCTTATGATAGCTTTTAGAGAATATACTAGAAAATATTTTGAATTTACTCTTTGTATCTGAGGGCTTAACTGAAGGTAAAACAGCTCCTTGCTCCATTGTTTAACATCTTCTGCATAATCTTCTGGATTTGTTTTAGAGAGACTTCTGAGGAGGAGGTACAGTACAGGAGGGGAGCTTAGAAGTGGGCTGGTGAGCAACAGCCATTTTGAGTTAGTCTCCACTCTGTTGTTTCTGAGCAGTCAGCTCACGCTGTTATTACCAATGCTTTGCAATGGTTTTTATAGAGGCGATGTTATTAGAGCCAACTATTCTCCACTTTGCAGAAAGCATGCTCATAGGAACTGGGTGGCAAAGTGAGCAAGGTTTTGATGCCACACTTTTTTCTGAGCAAGTATCTTCATAGGATATTAACCACAAAAGAATGTGGTTTCTACTGCATGAGTTCCCACTCCCTGCTGAGTCTGGAAGTCTTATTAATTTGGAGCTGGCTTCCTTATGTGAGCTTTCAAAAAAATAAAAAAATAAAAAAAATTGTTCTTAGCCAGAAGTTTGAGTTCTGTGAAGCACTGGATTAAGTGAAATGTGTTAGCAAGAAAATGTGTTGAGCTGTTCTATTTGCATGTTGCTTGTCCCAGCAATGTTAAGAGCATCTCCATACCCAGAGTGCTTTTGGACTCCGAGACTTGCCCACGCTTGGTGCTCCCATGTTGCAGCCTGAAATCCTAGCATGTAGCAGCAGGCTTTGTGGCTGCCTCTCTGTGTGTTTAAAGTAGGTGGTAATGCCACCTGCAAGTGGTGCTACTTCTCAGCCTGCAGATCTGTTTGCTTTCAATTCATGAGTAATTCCTTTGCATTGAGCTCTGTCACCAACACTTGCCTGTAGGGTTTGGTTTATCCAAAGGATGGCAACACTGCGGTCAAGTTGCTATTCAATATCGATGTCTTTTCTTTGAAAATGCACATAAAGCAAAAAGCTGTAATGTATTGAGTTAGGTGAGGTTTTTTTCGCTGTAAGAAAGTTGACAGATGTTCCTCCGTTTCTCTGCCTGTAGTATCTTTTGTTAATTTTCTTGTATTTATGTTGTAACTGTGGTATATTTTATATGTTCCTAAGGAAGCAAAGACAGTAATAATTGTCATAGCATCTGTGTTTCCATCTGCTGCCTTGACTATGGTACCACAGAGCTCCATTCTTGGGATCCTGTACCAACATCAGTTTCTTTGGCTTGTTTAACCAGAGATTGAACTCCTGGGTTTTATAAGCCCATGCTGGCTACAGAGCCTGTTTCTTAAGGTGGTCTGTAGTCCCAGTGAATTAGTAGCACTAGATATTCTCAAAGAGACATTCCTGTAGTATCTTAGCACAAAACAGTACAGCTTAAGACCAATACTAAGAGGTGTTTATTGGCACCAGAGGGCTGCAGACTGGCTTTCCTGATGTTTGATCAGTTTGGGGACTGATCTCTGTGTCAGTGCCACAGTTGCACTGAGTTTCTGCTGAAACTCTTTGCCTCAGTTATGTTATTACTAATAGGAGGTCATTACTGCAAGGCAAATTCTAATTTGTTGGGAAATATGCTGCCTGGTACTAGAGTTAAATATTCCCTGTGGCAATAGCATAATGCAGTGGCGTGAGTCCAGATAACACGTGCCATGTCTTGGTATTATGGTAACTTGCACTGGATTGCAACAGCTGCTGTTGTAAGAATCATTTCCTTATGCTGGGTGTGAGTGTTAACACGGGGTGAGAAATGTGAATGGCAGAATGTGAGCCAGAAGGCTGTCTTAGCCAGAAATTTGGGAGAAGTCAAATGCAGAAGTAAGACTTGCTAATAAGGATAAAGTATCCCTGAATTGCATACCTTTCACGTGCTGATTTTTACTATCCTGTTTCAAATAATCTGCAAAAATTCATATACCTTTGCATGTAGGTATTCATTTTGGGAGGGAGGGAGGGAGGAGGGGAAGGGCTGGAAGCAGGGATTTCATGTGGAAAAGTATTGTCTAACCATGAAATAATGCTTTCCTTCCTTTTAGGTATTACTGTTGCTTTAGAAATGTGAATCTTGTCTTTAACAGAACAGTCGAGCCAAAAAAATTATACATAATTAAGTCTTCTATTTTTACTTAAACTTGCTCTCTATGGAATTTACGAATTTCAGTCTGTCCTCAAGGTATTACTTGCCATTGGGAGTTGTGAGGTATTGCTACTTTAATTCCTGTGTATCTGGAGCTGCAGGTAGAGCTTTGAAATGAATGTGGAGAGTAAGTGCAAGGAATATGCACCTAAATGAAGATTAGCCATTTCTTTGCAAATGAGTGTGGAGGCAGAGGAGCAGTGGCAAGTATAATGTAAGAGAAGACAACTTTGGCTTTCGCTGTGTAAGTTTAAATGACGTTATCTGCAGAGACGCTGGAATCAACTGCATTTTCCAGTTCAATGGAGATGTTTTCAGAATTGCATGTTGGATGGTGGCCTGCACGATCTTGCAGCACGAGTGACTGAACAACCCGAAGGCGTCCAAAATGCACGGGGCGAGCAAAGCTAAAAGGATGATGATTGGAAGACTTGAAGGAAAATGAGTGATTTCTAAAATTAACGAAGCAGTGTTTCCCTCTAACGTAGGCTGGTTCCTCATCACGTCTGGACGTTTTTCAGGAATTGTAGCAGTTGGGAATAGAGTAGAGCAGCTGGGGAGGCATCATATTGGATGTTATTCTTTCCTAAATTCCACAGTTAGCCAAATACACAATTTTTCTGTGTTATTTGGCAGTTCCAAAGCAAGCTAGCTTGTGCTGCCACACAATATTATCAACATAACTTCCATTGCACTGGAGTTTAGGACCTCCAGTTTGCAAATGTTACAGTGAGTAGAGATACTGGAAAAAAAATAGGTTGTCACACAAGACTGGAGTGAAAATTATGTAGGTAAAAGTCACAGCTTTCATAGCATTAAGACTTATAACAGGCTAACTATTAAATACCATCTTAAACAGCCTAGAGGATAGCCAAAAAAGGTGCAATACGTGCAAAGCTAGCCATTTTTGTGTGTTTGTTTTCCTCCTTCCATTTTTCTTTGTTTATTCTCTAGAACGACAGTTCGACCTAATCCAAAGTATTGTCATCTCAGCGTTGCTGGTCTTCGTTATTGCTCTTTGCTGGGCTCAGTTAGGTGTTATTGGTGAGTACTGACTCTTTAATTCTTTGCAGCTATTGATTTATTTGTCTTCCGATTGCTTATGTGAAGGCATCTGCAGGTTGAAAGGTGGTGCCTAAATCTAGAAGAATGTGTAGTAGAATTGATCCAGATAATACAGAGGGGTACTGTGTAAGCTTTGTCAAATAATTGTTTGGTTTCTTCTGGAATCTTCTCCTGATCACTCAAACTGTTATTTACGTTTATTTGTTGAAGGTAAGATATTACAGCCTAAAAGGTCTGGTTCTAACAGAGCTAGTCTACTGTATGGTAATGTTTTTGCTGCCAGTGTTGTTTCAAACTAGAACCTTTGTTTTGCACATATGGAAGTTGATAATCTACTGTCCTAGATTAAAACAAGGAAGCATTATTTCACTGTTGGTTTGCCTTGACAATACTGGATGATTGGAAGCAAAAATATCTTCATTTTATGGTTGTAAAATCAATGTTAGGGGAAGTTCATTCTCTCTTCATGTGAAATTATACATTAATTTCTTGGCACTGGCAGAGTTATAATTTTAACACTAACATCAATGATTTTGTTAGAAGTTTTCAGAGGCAGTGCATCTGTCTGTGTCAGAAATCCTTGGCATTCTTCACACAACAGTGTCCAACATGTAGAGTTCCCTGAGGTATAATTTGTTACATCAGTCTTTGAGCTTTTTCAGCCTCTTTCGGTTTGCAAGCTTCTGCTTAGAGTCAAGTCCATAGGAAATGATAGACAATCACGTTCAGAATGATTTATAGTTATCACATTCAGTTATCTAGATATACTTTGCTTTGGTAACTTCTCACGAACCTCTAAAAGTGATAAGTGAACCTTCAAAGGTCCATCTGTGGTCAAAGGTTAAAAATGAATACGTAGGGATCTTAATGACTTTATTTCCAGAATGTTAGATTCCTGATTTTTTTTTTTTTTCCTCATTATTATTTATAGTGATTTAAGACTCTGATCTGTTGTGATATGTTCTGGAACTGTCATTTGTACCAGAACTAGCACATTTTTAGCATTTTGAGAGCAAAGTGATAATTGTCCTAGGATAACCGTGGATATGTATCCATGGAGAAGCAGTCGTTTTACAGGAGTTAAGTTGAGCCTGCTTGGTTTTATTGCAAGCTCTGACTTCTCTGGGGAAAAGCAAACCTACGACCTCCAACTAATTTACTGTGGGTGTACTTACTCTTTATTTTTTTCCCTTATAGTTTGCAGTATTTTAATTAACCTGTGAATCCAGTGATGCTGTGCTGTACCTTTAACTGTATTTAGAACAAATGTATTTATTAAACTGTGTGTTACCATGAATTACATGTTTTGGGGGGATGGTAGAAAGTGTTCTTGTTTGTTTGGAGTTTTTCTGTTAGTTTGGTTTTCTTCCAGGATTAACTTTGAGGAATTGAGTGTAGTGTACCCATTACTTAGTTCTGCATTTGAGTTTAACTTTCCTTGTCAAGTGTATCTGTAATATGAAAGAATAGCAGTTTCTAGTACGTGTATGCAGGATTTTTTTTCCTACTGCTGCTACTCTTCAAATTAAGTTGCTAGTTTAAATGGTGGTCTTATTTAGGAGTGTGGCTGGGACCCTGTTTTGTTAGACAATGTGAATGTGACGAATGAGTTTTAGTTACAAGAAACAACATTTTGTAACCTATCTGTAGATAAGATTTTGTTGTGTATACCCTCTAAACTTTTATCCTAGTAGTCTGATGTTGTTTTAACATGGTGAGGAGGATGTTAATTTTATACATGCTCCTTGTTATTTCTTCTGAAGTTATTTACTGTATTTGTTCCCTGCTAGAGATTACTGACTTTGTTATATGCCAAGACTGTTGCTAAGTGAATTTTCAAGCTTGCAGCAAGCACTTCCTATTTTGTTGTTTTTCCTGTTTAAGGCAGGGAAAAACACAGATGTGGCTGGTTAGCATGGTATATATATATTTGTACTGTTCCTTTTCTAAAGACTTCCCAAGTGCTACTGGTTTGAAAGCCTTCAGTGGAATCAACCATTGCTGAGGTGGCTATATGTAGATCATTCTTACCTACTCATCCCCAAAACATTCTGGTGAGACAGGAATATCACCCTGTTGCACATCCAAGACTGCATGGCGTCACTGGGAAGAGAATTTCTGAATCCGTGTTCGACGCTCACCAGAGTAATAAATCTGCTATAGTGTTAATTAAATATCAATAATTCACTTTCTTGAATTAACCTGCACCGTGGCCCAGAGTTATTTTGATAGCATTGCACCTGAAGGTGGAATTAAGAATTCTAACTGAAACGGTGCTCCCAGGTTTCACTTATCTTAGTAGGCCGTATTGACCATATCAAACAATGAAAGCAGGATGAACTTTTAATGGTAATTACAGTTTTAAGTCTTAGGAGTTCTTGATGAAAACAGTCCTGTAACAACGTGCGTATTTTTGTGTGATAATCTGTATGTCTGATCAGTGTCCTCACACTTTTTCTTTTGGTTTTGTTTTTAAGCATTAAAATGTGAAACTGTACGTAAGAAGAAAAAGCACATCACAGTAGCATGTAGCATCTTCACAGTCATTGCTGTTGTAGCTGTCGTGCTTTTTATCCAAGGTAAGTGTAACAAATTTGCCTTCCTAGGTTAAGGGAATAAGAGCACAGGTCTGTCTCTTCCATACTGTTGTATAAAGTTAGTCGCCATCTCTTAACTGCCACCTACTAATTTTGCAATGAAGAAAACTCTAGAATACAATAGAAACAGCACTGGGAATGTCAGGCCATCCTAAGTGTTCGTGGGGAGGGGATGCAGACTCCACATTGTTTTCTATTTTCTGTGCTGCTGACTTGGATAAATATTAGGGGAACTGGGATTCTTTGAGGACCCTGAAAATTTGATGTTCTCCATTTTTACTTTGTGCTTTATTTGAATGAAGGATTTCTGTTTTTCTAATTTCTGTACAACTGTTTGCAGATGGCAGTATTAGCATGAATCAAATTGGTCTTGCTTTTACCATACTACCTGCTGGGATGCTGATGGTGCTTCAGTACTCTATATTTAAAATGGGTAAGTGTTTTCTATTCACCAACTCCACAAAGTTCTGGTAAAATAACTGAGTATCCCCTTCATAATTCACATAATCTGCATACTGTTTCACTTTTTTATAAGTAGATTGTAGGTGCTAGGATAGCATGCTGGTTTATGGTATCTCAAAACAAAATGTTTAACTTACACACATAATGCAGGATCCCTGAGTGACTCGCACAGGTTTTTCCCTGCTCTGACTGGCTGAGTTTGGGATCTAGGAGAACCTGGGTTTTGTTTGTGTGAATGACCTACCTTCTGTATCTCTGTAGCTGAAACTTAAAAATGACAAGTTTCTTTTTACCCCCCCCTCTTTTCCAGTTCTGGATGATCTAACACACAAAGGATATGCTCTGATGGGCTTTCAAGTTGTGGGTTACATAGTTGCTGTGGTTGGCTTTGCACTGTCTGTCTCAGGTAAGCAAATTATCTTCTGAAAGTGTCTTTTTACTTTTATTTGTACCTGATGTTTATTTCTAACACAAAAGTACTATGAAAATAGCTTCAGTACATTGAATGTTAGCAAGTAATTCATGTGAATAGGGCTACTTTGTTAATGCCCTTTTATGTGGTGAAAGAAGAATGGCCTAAAGGCACTATTGTGTTATAGTTTCAGTAGTATATCTGACATGACTGCATTTTATGAGCAATTACCTTAAAAATAGTTTTTTTGAATTGTTTTTATTTTTGCAGTAGTTAATTGAACCCTGAATCACCTGAAACAACCACTGACCTTTATCACTGAGACCTAAAGACCTGAGACCTTAAAAACAAAACAAATAAATCCCAAATGGAGCTATAACTGTTTCCTAATGTTTAACAAATAAATCAGAAATTTGTTGTTAATCTCTACTTGTATGGAAATTGTAACTGAATTGGGAGGTGGCGTTAAGCCACTTAAGGTGAATACAGGAACAGTAAACTTGGAAGCATTCTTGAACTATTTAAGCCTAGTAGTGGCTGACATCTTGTTTTAGCTCTGAGAAAATCAACCATTGATATAAACGAGCACCAACTGTCCCCTTTCCTTTGTTCTACCCCTTTTTTGTCCTCCCTACCCAAAAGACCACAGAAAACCCAGCTACTGAGGGGAGGGTGAATTTAGAATTAGCTATCCTTAGCTCTATGTTTAGTTGTAGCATACATACTCAGGTTCATTCAAGGCACTGGTACATCTGATTTATCGCTTCATGAAGACATTTTTAATCATTTATCTGGTTGGAGATTTAAAGGAAAAATTTCTCTTTGCAATGGGTTCTAAAGATTTCTCCATTCTGAGCGAAATGATGGACCTTTCAATGGAGCTTTGATTTTAGTCTTTTGTTTAATATTTATGGAAATATTTGTGAGGAGCACCTAAACGTTGTCTAGTAGTATGTAAAAGTGAAATAGAGCTATAGGAGATTCCTGATAGGTGAAGTGTTATGTTCAAGGGGGATCAAAATGGGGGATGGTTTTATTGTGCTCAGAGAGAAATTCACACTCTTTTCAGGAGGATGTTTTCACAGGTCATAAAGAGTAGATGTTAGCTCTTCTGCTGTAAGTTCAGCTCAGTGACCTTTAGGTGTCATTAGATAGAGCCCATCCCAGGGTCACTTCACAGGTAGTAGCTGCGTCCCTATTTAACGCCTTAGAAAGACGCAGAAGTAGTTGGGGGGGGGGGGGGGGGGGGGTTTGAAAGAAATTGATCACTTCTGTTTTTATCGAGCCTATTTATTTGAGTATTCATTTATTTCTCCAAAGTTTGTTATTTGTCAGTTGATACAATGCCTTCTTTTTTTTTTTTTTAACAGCCTGTCCTTCAGTCCTCCTGTCTGTTGTAATTGCCGGCTTGGTTGTTATGGCTGTTGCGGATCTTCTTGCTCTGGTTTATGTCTATAGTTGTAAGTAGCATCCAGTATTCTGCACTGATTTTATTTATTTTAGATTTCACAATTACGTAGTTTAAATTAAAACAAACAAACAAACAAAAAAAAACAACTACACTGGAAAGTTGACTAAGTGGGCTTTTGTTTCACAGAGATGGTGGAGTATCTTGAGTAAAAAATAAAACTTCAGACATGTTAGGAAAGCCAACACTTATAACAAGTGTGTTTCAGTTTAAGCTCTGCATTTACACAGCTGCCTAGCTGAAGGTTAGCTCTGAAAGAGCAAAAGACTGTCAAGAACTCTGTAGAGAAGGTTACAGAGTGGTGTAGATAGCAGCTTATTGTAGATACGTGCAGGATATGAATTTTGAAGAAGCAATATCTGCCTAATGATTTCCACAGTTTAGATGTAGGTTAAAATAAGAGCAATTTGAACGAGGACCTCTTGTTTCAGTGAATCCTGGTTTTCTTGTGCTTATTGCCAAGAGGAAAAAATAGCAATGCTTTGTTTCAGAAACTGGTCTGGTCCCCAGATTTCAAAAAGAGGAAAAACCTGAAGGTATGAAATCCAGTCAGGCCTGCGAAGTAAGCATAAAGCATATCAACGCTGTGTGATGGAATGTGGTGCAGACATCTCCAAGCTGGTGCACCACAGCGTAACACTATGTGGACTTTATAATTTGTGTGTGAGAGAGCAGAGGAGCTTTGTTTGCTTCAAGCTGTGAATGAAGGCTCTTCAAACAGCTTGTCAGTTTGGATTCAGAACTATACAATTGAAGATGCATTGCTTCCAGAGTTGAGCTGGTTTGTACAGTCACCTAGTCTGCAGTGAATTATGTGATCTTCCCAGTTCAGTATGTACACACCATGTTTGGCATGGTTAGAAATAATAGGCCATGAGACCAGGAGGGATTCTATTAAAGAAGAATATAAGGCAGAAGATGCAACATCTGGTAACTGAGATGAAGACAGAACATGAGGCAAAGCCTTTTAGCAGTGAAAGTCTTTTTTTTTTTATGTTGAGCCATTTACAAAGCTTGTATAAAATAAGCAGAAAGAAAAATATGTAGTGTAACTCATTTTTATAGCTGAATGTCTTCAGTGAAATAGTAGATTGCACATAAATATTTGGTTTCTAAACAGAGGAGCACTTAGAGGCTTTTGGAATTCAGAGGTAGTATTAAATAGATACGGATAGAGGAAGCTGCAGTTTTGTGTTGCTGCTCTTCCCAGTTAAACCGGTAGATAATTTTATTTGGTTGATCATTTGTTCTTCCTTTTAAAAAAATTTTTGTTGTTATAGGTTCCAGAATGAAAGATCATCAAACTCCAAGGGTAAGCTTAAAATTAATAAATTTGGGGTGACTAGATGGCTCAGGGGATTTTAGTGAGATACTGAGCCTTTCTTCACTAGTTCGAATTCAGACCAGGTTGGTAGCAAGCAAAAGTTCTGGCTGTGTAACAGATGTCTAATGTTGAGTGAGTTGGTGGTCTTCATTGTCCCTATTGAGTGCGTCTTCAGTACTGTAATTGCAACCCTTATGGAGTGTTGTGCTCAGAGTTTGAAGGGATGTCACAAAAAGGTGGTGAATGTGAATGGGAGTTTGGTGTCTTTACAATGCACTCCTAGGCATGAATTTATAAAAACCATTGGTTAATGTTTGTTTTTTTTTTCTGTTAAGGTGAGTGCAAAACACTTTTGTTTGTTCGGTTTTTATATAGGTGGCTTATAAGAAAGGTTTAGGGTTTTGGTTTTTTTTTTCCTCGTGGCCTTTTAGTACAGAACCCTTGATGTTTTCTTGAATTCCCATCTATACAAATGCAATAGCCTTTCTCTTTTTTGGTTTTCCTTTAATGCCCCTTAATTTGATGAAAAAATCTGAAATCAGAGTGTCTGTCTTTAGGTGACACAGAACAAATGGGAAAGCACTTTTTTTCTACAACAACAACAAAGATTATTTTCACACATCTTCACATATTTTCCCTGTTTTCTAGAATACACATTTTCTAGAATAATAATTCCTTTCACAGAATGACATAGTATTTCCTAGAGGTCCAAGAATGTAAACTTTCTATTTCTGAAGTTTTGCAGAAGCAAGTGAAAAGGAACAGATATAAAGTATCGATGAAACTGTGCTGTAGTGAGGAGTGTGACACATACTGAGTGATTTCATTTTGTAGGTGCCAGCCATCATTCAAGATGCATTCTCAGGTCTCTATTTCAGACCAGACTGTAGAAGAAAGACATGTCTTATTAGTGAGGTGGAAGAGCTGATAATGGAGAGAAAATGATTTATTCTTTGATTTTTCTCCATTCCCATTTAAATAATAATATTTTAGAGGATTTGTCACCTTACTTGGGGAAGTATGTGGAACTTGATATTTTTTCTTTAAGAAAATATACATATACAAGAGAGAAAAAGAGGAGGTTCACAAAGCTCATGGCACTTCTCAACTCATTCTTAACAGTGTATTACAGATGCACTTCAGTCAGAATGCAATCCCACCTGCTTTTAACATGCTCCTGGTTACTTGTAAAATGAAGGCAAACAGCAAGAGGAGGCGTGTTTTTTTTTCCTTAGTTTTTATCTGTAAATGAGTTTTGATATACAAATCAACATGTGAGATATCAACATCCTTTGTGGCTGTTTTTCTTTGAGCTGTTCTCTTTGTGGGACGGTTTTATGCAAGGATTTGGCAACTAAAGAAATGGCTGTAATGTATTATGTGGTGAACATCATTACTCTGAATTGGAGACAGGAATAAAATCTAAAGCTCTGCCCACTAAAAACACACTTCTTGTAGTTTAAATTAGTGGTGTGTCAGAGAAATTTGGGTGACAATTTGTACCCATCAACTTAGAGAAGTCACAGTGAAAATTGTGCGGATGTGTTGCTTGTTTCCACTGAGGGTTGTTCAGCGTTTTTGCTTTGAGGTAATGAACAGATGAGAAATAGTTTTGAACAAACACTTTTATTCTGTGTAATCTAAAGACTAACGAATGCTTACCGTTGGTGGAGGGCTTCATTTTGATCGTGGGGCATGCTTACAAAATGATGCTTGATTCTTTCTTGTGGCTGAGGGGGAAAAGGTGCGTATTTTGATATCTGCCAATTTTAACCAATTGCTAATTTGCTTGCATTATTTCTGATGATTATTTACCAAAATAAATGCACAACTGTGATGTGTTTCCTTCTGAGGAAGTGACACTCGGTTGCTTGGCTATTTTTTTTTTTTAGTCGTGCTGTTTTATTCCTAACCATTGATCCAATAGCAGAAATAATCCGGTAGGTTTTAGGGGTCACAAGTAGTGTTGCCAATACCTTCTGCTGCCACCTTGAGGTGGCATCTGAGGAAAAAATTACAATGGGGAAAAGTAATCTGGAGAATGTAGTTACTGATTCTAAATTTCGGGGGAAAATTCTAGTCATTACTTGTATTAACATCCAGCTTTCTTGATTTTTGTAGAATCACTACTTACTGTATATGTCAATTAGAGTAATTTAACTGTGGCGAGCCAAAAGTAAACATGAAGACATTTTATACATATATATATTTTTAAATGTTTTGCAGAAAGCTGTAGAAGAACCACTAAATGGTAGGTGATATTCAAGGCTTACCTTCTAATTAAGGGGTTAATTATGGAAGTAGTTAAGAAAAATAATTGTAGCTCCCAGTGCGACAGCACTGAGCTGGCAGATAGAGCCATGTAAACTGACATACACGAGTCAGTAAGTTTGATCTCTCACTGAAATAATGTCTGCAGCTCCAAACCCTCTGTTCTTCCAAACCCTGCTGTTCCTTCTAGCCAGTGCCATCACCTGGGGGCTGTTTTGGAACAGTTGTAATACCTCAGTATATTGTGCCCATCCCACTTTTCTTTTTCTTTCCCTTTTAAAGGTGGTGTTAATACTACTTTATAAGCATTTATTTTTGTGGAAAACTTGTGATTGTAGCAAAATCTGTCATTCAGAACAATATCAGAACTATGGTTCTGATATTTCCCTGAATTGGGAAACTCTGATAGCACTTAAGATTCAGGAAAGTTACAGTGAGAAACAGATGACTAAAACATCCTTTTGCTATTCTGTTCACTAACTGGCATGCTCAGTAGTAACAAATTCTAAAATTAATTTTAAAATTAATCTGAACATTAATTGTGAAGTATTTCTTTCTGTCTGGTCTGTTACTAATCCATTTGCTTGGCTTTTAAAGATACAAAAGGAGTGATGTTAGAATGATGGTGAGTCAAATTTACATCTTCAGCTATTTATTGTAATGTTTACTTGGGGATTTTGATGTTTAGAATAGATTTAGATGTTTAGTGTAGTGCTTGGAGGGGAGGTGTAGTGTAGGTGCTGCTCTTAATTAAATCACATTTAGTTGACCAGAGAGAAAATACTTTCTGAATTTTTCTAAATGTGTATTTTCTGATGGGGGGGGGGAAAAAGAAGTATATTTTTAAACAGTGAAGGGGATGGGTTGGTGAGGGAACTGTTGACTAGTATGGTTTTGATTAAATGTGAGAAGTCAAGTACTTTGCTGCTTTTCTGTTGATGCAGTCTGATAAGATCTTCTGTGGGTCATGGGTGATTGTATTTGTGTGGAAGTTGTTTAATATTTTAAATATTATTAAGCATCAGATTGGTCTCACTTAGGAATTTAAATTTTAGGTTAGATGCTTAGGTTTAAAATTAAATCAGATGTTTACTCATGCTTTTCTGCCCTTCCCTTCAATGGGAATAGGATAAAAGAGCCACTCATTGATGCTATAGGTAGTTCTGCTTATGGCTGGAAACTGAGCAAGCCTGTCATGAGGCATCACTAAATCTTGAACTGAAAGCTTCTGCATCAAAAAAAACCCAAACAATTTGGTAGTCAAGAAAAAGGACAGGGCCACATAAAGCCTCCTGATTTCTTTGAAATATTTTTGTGTCACACCTAGAAGGCATGAATTGACAATATGATAGTGAATCATACACTGGGTGGTCATAGCTGGAGCAAGGTGTGGCAGCTGATTTCTTAAAAAAAGGCTGCTTTATAAATGCCACGTGCTGCTAGATGTTACCTGTGAGTACTCATGCCAAGTGTGTGATTCATCTCAATGCACAATAGGATTGCTTTCTAAATGAATACAAATAGAAATGTTCTCACAGTTTGGAGGCCAGTCGCGTTGGTATCTGCTAAATACATTGTTGAAAATGTGTACCAGTCAGTATGAACTGGAGGAGACAGGCAGAGTGGAAAGTAGGTCATGGTTCAGATGTGACAATTCCATGGTTTGATATCAGGAAACAAACAGCTATTTACTGGTCCATTGCATTCTTTTTTTTTCAAAACTCTCAAGATGTGAGATAAGGATAAGATCAGTATAGCTGCCACTCGCTGCAGAAGGCCAAGGCAGTGTTTTGCTTGGAGATCCAATTTTAGAATGACTGTTTCCACTCGGGTCTCCTTTAAGCTCATGAAGGCCTGCCTTTGCATTTAGCACTGAGATAGGTCTCACAAAAGCACTCATACTGCAAATCATCAATTTCATTCTGAGGTTTGTTTTTAAGACGGGACTAAATTCCTGACTGCCTTGTCTGCTTTGGAGCATGGATGTCTTCATTAAAAAAAAAAAAAGAAAAAAGGTAAAAATGTATTACAGATGGAAGTTAAGGGTTCTAACTTCCATGCTAGAGGCAGGCTCATTTTGAGCTGTACCTACTTCAGGTTTTTACTGCCCCTTGAAAGTTTGCTCATATGCTGCAGGGACTGAATCAGGTGTTGAAACACTAGTTCATAACATGGCACGTGGAAGTGAACCAGTGTTAGGAGTGAAAACAGAGTTGGAAGCCGCTGCAGCTTATTCCTATGCATAAGGTGGAACTCCAAGGCACAGCATCCACTTTGCTGTTGTGGAGAGACTGAAACAGCAGTTGCCTATTAGTTACCACTCTGCCTTAGCATTCAAACGAGAGAAAACTTTGAAAGAGGGAAAAACAAAAAAGGCTTTTTTTTCTTTTAAGTTGTAACTTTGGCAGTTCGAAGTGCTGCTGGTTAAAATATTTATATGAATAATCATATATATATTTGTATCTTCTTTATTTTTCAGTATTAAAGACAGAGACCGAAGCTACTGCAGAAATGAGTGATGTGTGAGAAGTACACCGTTGTTTATACGCCGTGGCCTTGAAGATGCACTACTCAAAGAGAAGAAATTCAGGAAACTTGTTGTTTTGCATGTGTGGCAAAAGTGCTTTTGATATAAACGATGTAATTTTATATAGTCACAGCAGTAGCGAGGGACGTGCGTGTTTGCCCAAGTGTGACCTTTATTTCTTTTGTTATGGTATATATGGTGTGGCTGAGGGTGAGAATATAAGAAAGCACTGTTTGCCCACTACAGCATCTCCCTGCAGTATACTTAGTGGTATTACTTTCCAAAATTATCATCAGTCACTGCTTTGATAATGGGCCTGCTCAGCCCAAAGATTGCAGTACCATTTAGAATATTGTTTTCTTTATTTGTGTGCATGGGCAAGGTATGGTAGTAATGTCTGTGATACAAGCAGGAAGCAGGAATTGTACAAATACTTTTTCCAACGTTCAGCAGAATTTTTATATAAAAATGCTTAGACACAAAGTTGTATAAATGCAGATTTTACTGCCAGCTCTCCTTAAGAGATTAACCAAGATATCTTAATTCCACAGAATGGTAACATTCCCATCAATAGACAGCACTCATGTATGCTGTGGTGGCCAATACTTCAGTCTGGCGAGAGAGCTCTCAGTGCCTCTTATGTTTTCTTTGAGCAGCAGCTCAGCTTTTGGAGCCTAATTCAGCACAGGAATTACAGAGCATTTAGTAATTTTCACACTGAATGTGGTTCACGTGTTTGTTCACGTTGTGGAGTTTGTGGTACTGGAACCACACATCAGTTTCAGGCTCTCTTAATGAGTGTATTTGTAAAACACGTTGATGCTTCAGAAAAAAATTGAATTGTCCTATCAGTGTTTTTAAATCTCTTTTCTTGAATGGAGATGGGAGTTATTTCATTTCTGACCCAAATTTGTGTTTGTGTTATGTCACAAATGCATAGAATAGAATTTGCGTAGGAGGAGTTGGTGAGAAGTGAGGAGGCTTAGTTGCTGTTACACGTAAGTGGCACAGATAAAAATCCACGTAGGATTGATCTTATAGAACCTGCACATTCCATGAGATTTTAGTGCTTTACAGCTGTTCTGGGAGTTGTTCCAGTGTAGCTGGCTTCTCTTGGACTTCATTTAGAGTTTGCAGAAAACTTCTCCCCAGCTCCCATTTGTACTAGGCTCGTTTCAAAGGCACACGTGGTTCTCTCCTAATGATTTAAAACTTTGTTTAGAAAGCTGTTGCTGAACAGCAGTGTAGTAATAAAATCCATTTTTTAAAGGGTATTGACTACTATAACGTGTTTCAGGGTGGGATGTTACGAAACAAGGGTTTGTAGCCATGCCAAGTCTCAGTGCAGACAGTTTGCATTCAACTAAATGAAATTGAAGTATCCCATCTTGGAATTTTCACTCTAACAGTCCTCTTGCAAAGGCTGCAGTACTGAACCACCGAAACAGCCCTTGGTCCAGCCCTCCCTAAAGGAAGTTAAATTGGCCACAGTGTAGAGAGTTACTTGTGAGAAAGTGTTTAAGAAGCAGATACCATTTACTTGTTTGTCAGTGGGAATATTCCTCTCAGATTTCAGCTCCTAGTGTATGGATCTTCTCAATACAGGTCTTTCCATAGTCATAGTGATCCACCTAGAGAAGGGAGACGTTTCTCTGTGTTAACAATTCAATATCGGAATTTAATCTGATTGAGATTTGCCCCTCACTTGTTAATGATTCTTTTTGGTTTGTTGCAAGTAGAACAGTTGAGGAATTAAACAAAACAAACACACTGGAATTCTCTTGTGAGCTATCCTGCCTTACAAAAACAAAACAACAAGCACGTGTAATAGCTTTATGTTAACTACTGTAAAGGAAATTGCAGTCGAATCTGTTGTGTGTCTCTGTGGTGATGAAGCCAGGCTGTTACTAGGGTACTACTGAAACATTTAGATCTCAGTAGCTGTGTACAGCCTGCAGAATCAATTGCTCTAGAAATGAGAGAAACCCAGTGTGCTGTTGCTAAGGGCTCTCCTCTGGGTTTCTTGGAGGTGCAAATTTAACAGTGAGAGTTTCAAAAGTCATTGATCTGCCCAGCCCTTTCCCACCAGTGATTAAAACCAAAGTTCACAACTGTATGACACCATTCGTGTTTATATGTATGCGTGTATATATAAATGCATAGACATTTTAAATATCTATAGTCTTTATCAAGAATGTTTTTATTTATGAAACATGAAATGATTTTGTAAATATTGTGCTAATATACTGAAATAAAGTCATTTTAAGTTGTTTTTGTCAGAGATTTTTCTTGTTGCTGTCTCCCCAGGGAGGTGGTTGAGTCACCATCCCTGGATGTGTTTTAAAAACACATAAATGTGTTTGGATGTGCTGCTAGGGACATGATTTAGCAGAGGGTTGTTAGAGTCAGGGTTGTGTGGTGAAGTTGTGGTTGGACTCAATTATCTTTAAGGTCTTTTCCAACCTGAGCGATTCTATGATTTAACTTATGTAACTGCTTCTGTAAATTTGGGCATAGCTCTTCTTCTCTGTGCCTTTACACGATGTCTCTCCCCGGTGACTTCAGATATACAGGGATGTGCTTGATGTTATGCAAGTTGCTACAGCTACTTTTGTCTTAGAAATCTTATTTCTCTTCTCAAAGCTCGTCCATTTGGAGAAGGAAGTTCGTAGCTTGCCCTCTAGTAACTTGCATCTGGCTGACCATCTTCCAACATCAGCTGTCACCAGAATATGATTTGGGAGAAAATATGGGCTGGTGAATAACAGAAGCTTCTAGTGTAATTTAAAAAATACAGCAGGACAGTCTCTACTTGTAGTCTTCATAATGTTGAACTAACTTTTCTGTGATAAAAGACTTGTGCTACTGCCCAAGTACTGCTCCATACTTCCCAATTTTCTGATGTCTGGCAATCATCAGAGTGGAGAAATGGGAGCTCAAAGTGTTCTGTGTTTACACTCATATCTACTTCAGTAGAGCAGAGCTGCTGTGAGAATTACTAGCCATTCCCTGCTGCCCAGAGGGAATTTAAGCCACAGCTGTTACTTCAAGACTTCTTCTGAAATCTTTTGTGATTCCCCACCAGCACTTTCCTTTGAAAATGAGCCACAAAGCATAGTTTTGACCTGTTAAAAGTTTTAGAACTTTTCTGTGTGTGAAATTCTTACGTGTGCTGCACGAACTTAAAGGGTGAACTGTAAGCTGAGAGCGATCCTTAGAAATGTCAGAAAAAAATTTTGCTTCAATCTGCAAGGGAGGGGAAAGTAATGCTGTTCTAAATGTAAGCGGCTGGAGAGTAGCTCCATGCAATCATTTTGAATGCATATACTCAAGATTCTTCCAGTCAGGTAAACCAGGAAACCAGTCTAAACCTGAACTGAATTGTCCAGACACCTTGGAAAGAGCTTGTGTACTATCAGAGCTTGATAATTGAATGTTTATTGCTGTAGTTATCTGCCTGATAGAAAAAGAAGTGAGAGGATGTCCTTGTGGGGGGTGGAGTTGGAATCTTGTCGTGGATGCAGCTGTTATTCTCTTTGAGTTGACAATTACATGGCTTCTACATTCTCAGATTCTTGCAATGTTTTCATGATCAGCGCAGAGCAGAGGGGCAGGATGTCCTCCCTCGGCCTGCTGCCCACACTGTTTTTGATGCAGCCTGGGTTATGGTTGGCTTTCTGAGCTGTGAGGGCACGCTGCTGGCTCATGTCCAGCTTGCCATCCACCATTACCCCCAAGTCCTTTCTTGCAGGGCTGTGCTCCATCTTTACATCCTCCAGGTTGTATTGGTAATGAGGGTTGCCGTGACCCAAATGCAAGACTTTGCACTTGGCCTCACTGAACCCCATGAGATTCACTGGGTCTGCTGCTTGGGCCTGTCTAGGTCCCTCTGGGTGGCATCCCATCCCTTGAGCGTGTTGACTGTTCCACGCAGCTTGGTGTCTTCTGCAAATTGGTGATGGTGCATTTGATCCCACTGTCAGTGTCACTGACAAAGATACCAAAGAGTGTTGGCCCCAGTACTGACCCCTGAGGGGCACCATCCTTCACTGAAAGCACTGACAAAGTAATTAATACAAGAGTAAGGTGTGGATGGCCTTTGGTTTGAACTGGAAACTGTGTTTAAAGACCTACTAAGGCTTAGCTGGCATTCTCACTTCATGTATTTGCAGATAATGAAAGGTTTTGGAACTGACTGCTTTCACTTGTTCTTTTTATCCTTTAAGACTGCGCAGTATAATAGGTAGATGCAGGTTAGAGTGATAACCAGGTGTGAGAAACCAACAACCAAGCAGAAATTCACTCTGCTGTTGTCCAGAAAGTTCATCCAAGCATTATATTGTCAACAAATTGTTGAGTTTGGAGACTAGAGCAGCTTGAGTAGGAAACCGTAAGGTCTATCAGTTTAATTTCATTGGACTTTGAGCATAGCCAGTCGGGATGGCTTCACTCGAAACAAAAGGTGACTTAGGATTCTCTGACATGCTGCAGCCCAAGCTTTGAGGAGAAGAAACTTCATCATAACAAACATGAGGAGAAAGTAAATGTTCTATGTGGTGTGCAGCCCTTTGCACCAAGAACATGCCTGAGAATCATAGAATGGCCTGGGTTGAAAAGGACCACAATGATCATCTGGTTTCAATCCCCTGCTGTGTGCAGGGTCGCCAACCAGCAGACCAGGCTGCCCAGAGCCACATCCAGCCTGGCCTTGAATGCCTCCAGGGATGGGGCATCCACAGCCTCCTTGGGCAACCTGTTCCAGTGTGTCACCACCTCTGTGTGAAAAACTTCCTCCTAATATCTAATCTAAATATCCCCTGTCCCAGTTTAAGACCATTCCCCCTTGTCCTTTCACTCCCCTCCTTATTAACAGCTGTTCCTCCTCCTGTTTATGTGCTCCCTTCAAGTACTGGAAGGCCACAGTGAGGTCTCCCTGGAGCCTTCTCCTCTCCAAGCTAAACAAGCCCAGTTCCCTCAACCTTTCCTCATAGGAGAGGTGCTCCAGCCCTCTGATCATCTTAGTGGCCCTCCTCTGGACCCATTCCAAGAGCTCTGCGTCCTTCTTACGTTGGGTGCCCCAGGCCTGCGTGCAAATCAGGCTGTGCAGAACTGGATATAAGACTCAGAAAGCCAAACAGAACCATGATTCTTCCAGTGATCATAACAATGTTAAGTAATTTGTATAAAACAGAAGATGAGAGAAGGAAGTGGGCAGAAAAGCTCTGAAGTCCAGGAAGAAAATTGCTTTATCCCTACGCTGCGTCTGGTCAGCCTTTTCCTCTGATACTGCCTCAGGATGGTGGGGAAAGGAGCCCCACTGCTGCCTTGGGGAGGAGATTGAGGATGACCATGGACTGGTGTGCAGCAAAGCGGCTGTTTTGAGTGGGGTGCAAGGTGTGCATTGTGCATCTAACACCTGACCACAGTTACAGCTGTCAAAGATTGCTGATGCCTTGCTGCTACTGCAGCCCTCTTGCATTGCCCTTTATGCTGCCCTTTTTTCCTCATCTCAAGCAGTAATGAACAAGAAAGAAATAAAAAATAATTATAGGTCATTCTGGATTATGAGGCTGCTTTTGGCGTTTGTGGTAAAGAAACGTGAGAGCACCAAGGCCTAAACAGCTTTAAATATCATCCAGAGCTTGGTATGAAGCTGGTTACATCAGCAGGGAAGAGCAGTCAAAGCATTAGTGCACCTCATGGCAGTGCCAGCCACTGTGATGGCTCAGAGGAAAAGGTGGATCCTGTCCCCTGGGGCTGGATGAACTAACAGCAAATCCTCAAGGAACTGCTTCATTGGAGGCTCTGGGAGCTCCTGACAGCCTCAGCGAGTGCATTAGTGATATGTGCAAGAACTCCAGGAGGGAAAAGACACCAAAGCAAAACAAGCTGCCCAATCAAAAAGCCCTGCTCTGAGATATACCAACAGTGGGAAACACGCTCTGACAATGTGCACCTGCTCACCTGTATCAGAGTGTGAAAGAAAAAAGCACTGGTGACTGGTTCACCCAGTTGCTTGCTGTCACCAGCTGAGCTGGGGCTGGCTTCAACCCTCATACAGGCTGGGAATGAGACCATTTGCTTTGTTAGAAATCTCTGAAACCACGGCACAAATGCACTCCACTGAAAAAGGCCCCTACCCAGCAAGTAAGGCCGCATGTGAAACGCAAGACTTGCACGTCGCTTCGATCCCCAGAGCCATTAAGGAGAGTGTCCGACCTGCAGGATAGAGCACTGCACAAGAAGGCTGTGCACACTGACTTGAAGACTTGGGAACCTTTTGCTGAAATATTTCCTATGTCAAGAGGTCCTGTTCTGATCAAGAGCCAGTATGCTCTGCGCTTCAATGGGAGCTTAGAGACGAAAAAAAGAAATGAACAGAAAGGGGGATATTTGGATATTTTCTGGATTTTTATGTCACTTTACTGGACCGGTCACTCCGTGGCTAGGTTTTGTTTTTCAAGAAAGCAAATGTATGTGAATGTGGTAGCAGGTGTGGATTTAACTTTTCGTTCTTGAACATGTCTACTTTCTGCTCCATCTCACACGCCTGGAAAGGAACCCTTTTAAGGAGTACCTTTGCCAGTGGAAAGAGTAGGGGACAACCGCTTTATTCAGACTGTATTTTAAAAGCTGTACATACATGGTGGGTTGACTTTAGCTGTTCACCCAGTGCACACCATGCTACTCTCTCTCTCCTCGTCCTCAGCAGGGATGAAACGGCTTGTGGGTTGAGATATGGACAGGGAGATCTCTCCCCAGTTGCCATCACAGCGTTTGGAAGATGAATTCAATTTATTGCCAGTTAATGACAGGGTTGAAGAATGAAAACTAAAAGCAAAGCTAAAAACACTTTTCTCCTACAACCTCTACTCTTGAGGCTCAACTTTACACTTGAAACTTCAACCTCCTCAAGATGAGCAGGACGGACTGGGAATGGGGCTGTGGTCAGTCCTTAATGCTTCATCTCTGCTGCTCCTCCATGGCCTCTATCTTGGGAATGGGATGGGAATCATCCTTTTGGGAATTCACCTCATGTATAGAAAGATGCACGAGCACGTTCAGCTGCACATGGAACACCTGAGTTGGGACGTGGCTCAGCTATGGCACAGGATGGCGCAATGGAGCCAGCTTCCACGTGGAGCTGGACGACGTGGAGGAGACAACAACAAGCAAGTCCTGTCTGCGCGTGCAGCTGCAGTGCACCTGCTGGGGGACATGCTCTGCTTTCTGCACCACAATCAGGAGGAGCTGGGAGGAAAACAGGAGCCCAGCTTGCTCGACACCTTCTGCACGGGCTCCTATCTGCATGTGGAGAAAAGCATGCTCTGGCTCCAGGACCAGGTGAAAGCAGCCTGGAGGCGTCTGCACTGCCACCAGGCGGCGGGAGGGGTTGTCCTGCTCTGCTCTGTGCTGTACGACCTCATCTCCTGCACTGAGTGCAACTGTGGGTGCCACAATGTAAGAAGGAAATAAAACTGTTAGTGTCCAAAGGAGGGCTGCAAAGACAGGGAAGGGTCTGGAGGACAACGCTTATTAGGAGAGGCTGAGGTCCCTGGGTTTGCTCAGCCCAGAGCAGAGGAGCTGAGGGGAGGCCTGATGGCAGCTGCAGCTCCTCACAGGGAGCGGAGGGCAGCACTGAGCTCTGCTCTGCGTGACAGCGACGGGGCCCGAGGGAATAGAGGGTTTGGATTTTGCATCATCTGAAGAATCAGCGCACAGTGCGTGTTTTCTTCCTGACCTGGAGGAGGAAGCAACAGGACGCACATCAGAATTCAAGACATGCAGGGTGATGTTTTAATGCCCAGTGAGTGGAAGAAAGTTTGTTTAAAGGCAGAGAGTAGAAGCAGAATGCAAGAGCTGAGTATGAAGGGTGCAGAATGAGGCCACTGTGTCCTGGTCAAAGCAAATCAATGTGGGAATACTTCTCCTGCTGTGCCACTAGATATAAACCACCTGTAGCATGGAAAGCTCAAAAAAGCTTTAGGATTGAGATATTTTCGTGGCACAAGTCCCTTTTTATCTCGCTAAGGAGAAATTACATAAGCAGGAAAGACAGGGCACTTTCTGCTGAAAGTTTTGTATTCATGAGCTCTGCTGCCACTTTGGATTCCTCACCATGCCGCACAGTACCAGGCTTCCAATTAAAAGCTCAGGTCCTTTAGACAAGCAATTAAGTGCTAGCCCAAGCGTGCCCTCAGACCTGTCTACACAAATAATAGGAAGCTGAGGAGCTGCAGTGAGGAGGAGGAGGAGGAGGATTTCTGCCCCAAATGGCTTGCAGCGCCTAGTTTTCATTTTTTATAACTGAGGGCTAACTCCACCACTCCCTCCTGCTGGATGGAGTTACTGCGTGCTGCTGTAGTCCGGCTCACAGCTGCTGCCTACATTTCCAGCAATGCTTTCCAGGTAGGATGTGCAAGCACCCAAAGACATAGGAACAGTGTGCAGGAGTTTATGTGCTAACAGAGTAACTGTGCAGAAGTGAAAAGCTGCAGTTATTCTTGTTTTCCGTATCACCATGCAAGTGCAGCAAGACAAATATAGGCATCTCCAGCATGTGAGCTTCTTGTTCATCTTCTCTGCTGGCATCAAAACAAATTGAATATATACTGCCATTACCAGGAAAAATCACTTTTCCCCAGCAGTAGGTGAGAAACTGGTAGAGCACCAGAATAGGGGTTCATGCTGCTCAAAGGCTCATGTTGTATTCCCTCTTCTCAACAAGGAAAGCGCAGCTTGAAAGCGAGCAGAAAATCACCTCTGCCTTTTTGAGCAGGGATGTCCAGTAGAGATGCAGCAGCACTTCTAATCTCAGCCTCATATCTCCCTGTGGAGGCCCATAGGACTCACTGCCAATGGGTGGGCTCATCTCTGTCCCCACTCACAGCCCATATCAACCCAAAGTGGCCATCGAAGGGGTGGCAGCAGTGGGACAGCTCTGTTCCCAGCTGGGGAGGAGGCTGTTCCACCTCGGGGTCCTCTGCTAACAATAATTTCCTGGAGGGATAATCAAGAAGCACACCGCTTGGCTTCAAAACATACAATATACTTTATTGCCTGCTAGATAATCAAAGTGAGGAGTAAACACCATAGCTGGAAAAAGCAGAAAAGGACCAGGAAAAGGAAAAGAATATCCAGTCACCAAACAAGTTATCAGGCAATAAACCATACACAATATAAATAATCTGTTTCCCAAACAACGAAATCTTTATTTTGCTAATGGCCTTTAGATGGTTAATTATCAGTAGTAAAATCTCTGGATTTCATTTTCTACACAGCATTAGTAGTAAGAAATATATAAGGGACTCTGCAGAAAGCAATACAAAGGAGTTATATACACAGGCACCTTCTGTGGAGCAAGAACAGAACTTCATCTAGGGAGGAGGGGCTATCTACAAAACAGAAGACCATGGTAATACAATAGTAGCTCAGACTTAGTTCGGCTGCCACCTTCCCACAAGGCAGGCCAGCCAACTTATGTATACATATATATTTTAATATAGATATATAGAGAGATTTATTATTTTAAAAATAATGTGAACTACCTGTAGTTCCTAGGCTAATTTTAAAGAGGCAGTGTACCTTTCTGAAGCTTCATTTTCAGGAAGTATATTAAAAATGGTATATAAAAGACTAGCAGACCCAAGCTCGTGTATCAGCAACTGGTATCTTCCCTCAGCATTTTCTTCTGATGCCACATTTGCCATCCCCAGTGATGGCAATGCCTTCAGTCATCCAGATTGCTATTTACCTTGCTACCGCTAAGTTTGCTCGATTATAATGTTGTTAGTAATCATAGATTATTAATAGCAATAATGCTGCAATGCGCTGTCAGAGCCTGACTGCATTATGAAGACCTAGTCTGTATGTGCATGCAGAGTTTTGTTGCTTAATCTGAAAGAACATTTCCCATACAAGATCTTTCCCCTGCCAACCCCCTGATGTTCCTCCAATTGCACCAAAAGGGCCAATTCCATCCACCCAAGGAAGACCACCAGCAGACCCTACACCCAAAGTGTTTCTAGAGGCCTCTTCCCAACCCAGTGATGACATCTGGATTCCTCACTGCCTCACACATCACCCTAATTTCAAGGAGATGGCTTTGCATGGAGTACGCCAATAACAGTGTGGCAATACACAAACTGTTTTCTATAGTATGCATGACATTTTGCTGATGGAGCATAACCATGCCTGCTTTTAAAGATGGATGTCCAGATGGAGCAAGATGCATTTGCAGTATTACAAAATGAAGGGTTGTTTGTATTTAAATACATACCTAACATTAAAATCAGCATTGTGCCAGGCAACCACATCCTTGCTGAACTCAGTATTAGCCTTAGCATTGGGTTACAAAAGAACAGAGCTATAAAATCCCTGACTGCTATTGCACCATGCCTTTCAGAAGCCATCTCAGCTATGACAGCAGCAGCAGGTGCCCTCTGCATCCCGCTGAGCACCAATGCTGAGCATGTAGGGATGTGCTGTGAGAAGACAGGAGTACCCAAAAGCGAGGCACTGACCATTACCATGCAGGACTTCAGCTCTTCTTCCTATGCAGGTAAACCCACTATGAAGGGGATCTGCTGAAAACTCAATTATCCCAGTTCCTGTATCATCACAGAGGGCATCACCATGTCTTATTTAAGCGTCTGGACCTTCCTCTGTGCTTGGCATAAGGCAGATGGAGGTGTCAGCATCAGGGAAGGGAGACCTGGTACCTCAACAAGCAACTGCAAAGTCGGTGCTTGCTGTCAGTGCTGTAACTTCTATTCAGCTCTATGGGACTCACACTCAGCAGCAGGGAAAATGCAAGCAGCACCCTGCTGTGCTGGAAAGGGAAAAAGCAGGCAGATTTTGAAAGAGAAGTTCTTACATAGGGTTTAAAACCAACTGAAGCTTCACCTTCACCAGCTGTTGCTGGTTCTTTGACTGCTGAGGAGAAAGGTGAATAGCAGTGCCCAAGTTGATCTCTCGCAATCAACAGCCTTAGCTGCCACTTTTGACCTTCCTGCATCCCAGTTTGGCTTACCCTGGTGGAGCTGCAGAGCAGTATTAGGAATCCCATAGAAGGATGAGGGATTACAGGGCCATTGAAGCCAAACAGAAAGACTTCATGCATCGCTGAGGATTACGTTGCTAGTGAAAGCCAAAGACTGCTGACATGGTGCACAATTTGCAATTATAACAAAGCTTGACAGGCACCCACCATATTTAATAGTTCATATGTGAAACTGGGAACCAAAGATTCTCGGCACACCACAATCCCTGCCAGGGCTGGGAAAATCAGCCAATTCCTTCTGCACACATCGCTTTCTCCTATATAAAGCCATTTGTCTGACTCACAAGCTGTGAATCACATCTTATGAACTGCTCTGTCTGGTGTACTTTCTCTTCTTTAAGCCAACAGATTCTTTATCACTTAATGTGCGGATGCTGTCAGCTACTGCAGAAGGTGTCTGTGGAAACATTGTCCTTCAAACGTCAGCCCATGGCCGGTGGGCACCCACACTGGATCTTTTCAAAGGCTTTTACTACAGTCAAATAGTCTTGGGTCCTGCACCCACACATACTCCTCACAACATGCATGCCTGTATCAGGGCCAGACACAACCTGGAGCAAGTGAACAAGGAGCTCAGTTTTTCTGGTCCTCCAGTCTGCACCCTACCACAGTTTCACTTAATGTAGAACTTGGATGCTGCACCCAGCCTCTGATTTTCTTCCTTCTTGGCCTGGATATCAGTGCCCGGGTCTGTCCCACTGTACACAGCGTGACCAGGGGGCAGCGACTGATGGTCACATCATGCCTCCAGCAGGACCTGCATCTTGCTGCCCTTTCTTCTTTAGCTAGTAGAACCAGTGATAGCATCATTGGCAGCACAGAGCAGACAAGATGCTGCGGAAGGCTGTAGTGCTGTGATGGCTTTCCTGCCCCGCTGCTGTGTAGACAAAGAGTGGGGAAACTAGACCTGGGCAGATCAGAAAGCAGGCTGAATGCGGCCATGGCCTTCATCCAGCACTTGGGGCACTGTGTGGAAGAGGCATCCTATTGAGAGGCCAGGTAGGACCCACGGCTGGACACGAGGCTGGTTGCTGGGACCCCGCTGAAGACCCAGCAAAATGCCCACTGCTCAGCCTGGTGGTGGCCATGAGAGGATGGCCAGAAGATGCGGGCACATTCTGGCATTTACCAGTGTCACAGCACAGCTGAATGAGAGCACTGACACGTGAGATGGGTGTTTTCCTTGTTTGGGTTCCACCTCACATAGTATGGCTTTAAGGACTGATTTGTAGCATCCGCACAAGGGTACTGAGGAAAAAGCTGACAGGTTTGCTTTTGTTTTGTCTTTACTGCCAGAACTCTATAAAAACAAATTGAAGGCAACTGCTAGATAGAAAACACAGCGCTGGGAGAAAGGTTGCTTTGAACCTCTCTGGTATGGCTATTAACGAACAACCTGACAAACCATTCAGGATAAGAGGTTTTTGAAGGCCTGTGGCAGTCCTGTGGCTAGTGATCATGCTGGGCTGGCACTCTGTGACAAATGTCACCTCAGATCTTATCCAGGCGTTACCTTTAATGTCACAAAAACCAACACACTTATCTAGCATCTTCTGAAGATGCAGTCTTTTTATACATCTCTATCTCCTAAAATTATGTACGCGGGCACTGTGGAAGTAAGGGTGGATTCCACAACCATCTTTCAGGCAGGTGCAGCTTAACCTGTCCTGGGAGAGAGAAGCACTCCAGGTGACACCTCCAAGTCTCTGTGACTTCGTGCTAGATAAACACCACCAATATCTTGTCTTGTCCCAACAAAGGACGCGTTGAACATCTTGGCAGGATGCTCTGTTTTCTACTTTGGCTTCCTGTTTAGCCCACAGCGCACACAAGGATGTGTCCTGTCAAGAGTCAACTTGCATCTTCCTGACAAGCCATTACGAGCCTCTCTACTTTTCACATGAAACTGGGGAACAGCACACAGAGAAGAGCACAGTGCAATGGCCACCGTGCAATTTCAAAAGCTGCCATGGACAGCTTTTGCCCCACATTTTGGGATCTTGAAAAATGTTGGCCAAACTGCTATCAAGTTGATAACGAGCAAGAGAAAGAAAACACAACACTGATAGGCTAGTCAGGTTCTTGCCGAAAGCTTGCAGGGGTTGGCCATCCCAAGAGCAGCTGCTTTTAAACTTGCTACAAGCAGCATTAAAAATTAATTAATCTAGAGAAAATATGACTTTGCTTCAAAAGAAAAAAAAAAAAGGAAAACTAGGACCCCAGGATATTGTAAACAGATACTCACAAACATTGAGGTGAGACATCATTAGGAAATGCCAGCATTACCCTGTAGATGATTTGCGGTATTTTTTTTCACATATTACAATTGCCCAGAGAGGTGACCTCACATAAGTGAGTCGCTCTCAGCTGGTGACAGAAGGGAAGTATTACAGTGGCATCAAGAGCAACCAACTTCCAAAGATGAGGGAAACAAATAGCAGCAGCGGCAGCACCAGGCTGCCGCTCACCTACGACCAGCTGTGGGAATCCATCTGTTTGCCACTTCTGGAGTGAACAGCTATTTTAACAGCTTGTGAACCTGCCTTCACCATAGAAACACAAGTGGCACAAGCAGAATCTGATGTACGGAAATGCTGGCTTTTCCTATGGGCTTGTCTGCATGCCGGTTCTGTTTTTTTAAGGTTCACGTGGGTGAGAAAAGACCATCTATAGAGACACATTTAGCAATGCAAGTCAGTGCCATCCTTCCTGATGTAATGCTCCCTGGTTAAATCAATGCCCAGTAGCAATAATAAAAGAATAAAAAATGTCTTTGCATCAGCTGCACAACACGTGCCCAAGGGCTCCATATGCCACCACCGCCACCACCAGCACTTTTTCAAGCACATGGCTGAGGCTGCACCC
This sequence comes from Centrocercus urophasianus, assembly GCF_019232065.1. Taxonomy (NCBI): domain Eukaryota; kingdom Metazoa; phylum Chordata; class Aves; order Galliformes; family Phasianidae; genus Centrocercus; species Centrocercus urophasianus. Next base: position 11,555,083 of record NW_024884364.1, on the reverse strand, counting down.
CCAAGTGTCTGGCACCACTGCAGCCAGCCCGCACCCAAAGGAGGATCCCTTGTGCATTCATCAGCATTTGGTACTCACTGGGCTGGTGGTGTTCAGCATGTCACTACTACACTCCCAGCTGCAGTTTTTAAAACATTTTCAACCTGAGACCCTAACAACCACAGAGAATCTGCTCACCCGACACAAGCAAAGCCACCAGGTTAGACTTCAAACAGAAGGTGAAAGGCATAGAGATCAAAAAACATGTTACTGCCTGACAAGATCTGCAGATTAACAGAGCAGACTTGTATGGAAGGGCTTAGCTGTTACTGAGACATGACTTGTTGGTGCAGTTTCCTGCAATGGTGATTATGGGGTCCGTTTGTGTTCTTTGTCTGGAAGCCTGATTCAACACATTCTGAAGTTTGCCAGTGTAATTGCCACGGTGCTCTCATTCTCCTGTTGCCTTATTTGAGCTGAGGATTTCCTCAATAATTACAGAGAAATAAAATTTAAATGTTTGGGAACTTTCCTTTTTTTTTTTTCCTCCAAGGAAGAAATTCAGAGATGTGCCAGATTTATTTTCCAAGTTAAGGCTTCGTATGGATTAACACCAACAGTGTAGGTCTAATAGGCAGCACTGAAGTTCTGCTTTGTTTTTAAAGACAGTCAGCATGCTACTCCCACATTAGTTGCTGTTACAAGCCACGCATTAAAAATAAGGCAGGCCAAATCCTCTTTAACTGTGAAGCTTTTTTCAATAACAAACTGCTGGGAGAAGGAATTAGTTGATTGTATTTCAAAGAACTGCTGGGTTCCTGGAACTGGTGCTCTCTGGCTCTTCTACAGAAAGCCAGGCTGGAGGGAAAGCTCCGCTGCTTTGCTGGCATTGCTGGCAGATCCCACTGCCCTGTGCTTCTCTCTCCGCAAAAGCTGCATCTGCTGTCCAGCCACGGCCAGGAAACGTTGCTGTTAAAAGCATTATGAAATAAAGAATGCTCTTTCCATATTTTTCAGAGCTGTGAAGTAGCTCAGGATGGTCCGGTACTGCTCCCATCCCACTGAAAATGAGTGGGAAGTTAGGAATTGATGTCAGTCAAAGTAGTAAAGCCGTGCGAGGAAAGGGAGGAAACTCGAGATGACTGAGCAGGAAGGTGAGAAATTCGTAAGCGAAGCTCAACATGTCCAACTTCCAGCGAGATAAACAAACCCATGCATTACATGAGATTTTCTTCCAGCAAATATAAAATAGATTTCAGTTGGACAGTGGATTCGACAAAGCCAAGAGGTTTCCACTTGGATTCAAGGCAGCGCGTGCTGTCTGAGCAAGGACATCCAGCACTACGCATTGGCATAGTTGAAGGTTGTTGACTTAATTGGTTTTCGGTGGTCTTTTTTTTTTTTCAGTTTTATTTTATATTTTTAAGTAAAAAATAATAAAACATGACTGATCCTGCAAAGCACTTGGGAATATTTTCTGAATTCTCTGAATTGTTATTTAAGAATGCATTTCTGCCTCATTATTAAAGATGCTTTTAAATCCCTGGTGGCCACTCTTAGCTGCCGACCACAGAATTGCTAGAATGCAGTAATTTTTTGCTTTTTTAAATTAGCTGCAGCTTATCAGTCTGTGACCATGCAACTAAGCTCTTCTATGACCAGGGCACATGGTACCAGTGACAACATGCAAGACTTGAGGAATCAAACTGGCTTTAAATACAGCTGGCCCCATGCTTAAATAGTAGGCTCTGCTTCCCCCATGCTAGTCAGCACAGTTAGATGGTGAACCTGTACTGACAAATGCCAACAGACAGCCTGGCTCAGAGATCTGTAATCACACTTCTTGCATAAATACATCTGAGTTATAGTGTTTCTATAAGGCATCCTCTAGCAGCCCTTCACTCCTAAGAAATTCCTTCACCGCTGTGCATTCCTGCATAAGAATTGCCCAAACCCAATACCATTACTTTCTTATTATTTCCTGGAAGCACAGCACGAACAATTTGCTTAAGTACAGATAAAACCAATGGCTGACACTTCATATTGTTACGAAGTACACGCACAGAAGCAGTTGTTATTAATGACACTTTTGCCACGTGCCGAATACACCTGACATCTGATGGAATGCTTCCAAACTGCAGCACACCTCACGCAGCTCACACACTACTGACAGAGAAATTACTGCTACGGTGACTGAAACAAAACATGGTATCCATTCCCAACCAAGGACTTGGAACTTCAATTTCTCATCTTTTTCTTTCTTAAATTTTTCCTAATGGTTGGCAAACCCTGCTTTTGAAAGTTGAACTTCTCGAAGACAACGAAATGCTTCATCTGCTGTGATGGTGATTTTTCTGCCTCCTCACTTCCAATAGAAAACAGTGCTCCCCAAACCAAGATGAGAACTAACATTGTTGTGATGACCTGCTGGCAATTTACACGGCTGCTGTAACCAAGGACACATCAAGCCCGTGATCCACAAACTCAAAGGTGCTCGTAAGCACCTGGATGCTCATGAAGTCCTGACTTCATCTGGTTCCAGCTAGGTTTGTTTCATTTTTACTTAGGAGATCCCATCTAGAGCAGAAATCCCCTGGTAGTGTTTAGTTCCTGAGGTAGCAGGCCTTGAAACTTCTGGCAACATGCTGCTAAGCTGTAAGACCTCTCACAGCAGAATCATTGTAAGAACCCAGTCATGAAGACATCAAGGAACTGTTCTTCATACGTGGAAAGCCTGCAGGGAAAACACCAGTCCTAACTCCAGGTGCTGACTAGGTGCTAAGAGCACTCACAAAGGGCTTGGAAGGAACATGACTGAGTACCAGAAGGATCTGACCTGAGCCCAATGGCTTCCTGCCATCACCAGGAAGCTTGACCATGTAGGACCTCCTGCCAACCAACATCTTGGCAAAGGAAGATCACCAGGTGCCCCCACATCACATTATCAAATGCCTGAGCAGACAGCTCTGACCTCAGAAAGGAGTGAGTGCATCTGGAAGACGCGTCAGTGTAAGTAAAAGCCATGCAGATATTTGGGTTTCCCTTCGCAGGAAAATACTTGGCTACAAATACAGTGAATGCAAATACAAGCTTGAATTTGAGCAAGGGAACAGGTGCCTGTGAAACATCTTCCCAGATGACCTAGCAAACTAGCCAAACACAGACTGCAATGAATGCACCTAACACTCTCAGTGTTACTTCTCCATATCCATGCAGAAGTAATAAAATGCTGCAGACTAAAGTACTAGCTGTCTGCATTCAGCAAAGTACACTTTGGTGGTAAGCCTGAAATCCTACAGCAACTGATTTGGCTTTGGGGTCTATTTCAACGAGTTCCTCTTGTTTCACAGACAAATAGATTGAAGTACGTATATATAAATACTGAAGTAGTATTTGTATGGACTAAACTTTTGGTATGGATTTATGCAAGCTGGATTTTCAACCAGTTTCAGCTGGGGTACAGACAGCTACATCCTGTGTTAGATTACTTCTGATGAAGACCTGATCTGCCTTCTGCCAGTAGGTAACAAGTGAAGCCTAGCTGAAACCTTCAGCACATTCTAAGTACAACTGTATTAGAGCTCAGTTTCTTACTGTTTCTGTGCCAAGAACAGTCCACAAAAAGAAGTTCACACTGAATAGCTGGTAGGCATTATATCTCATAGGTTTTATTTTTGAAAACAAAAGAAAACAGAACTTTGCAGCAGATATAGAAACGTTGTCTCGTATTTTGTTACTGAAGAACTGGCAGCTCCATGTGCTATATCACAGTTATGGTATGCTTGGGTAACCTTTCATCTCACTCAATGCTTTTACACTTCAAAAAATATGGAAAAAAAAGTCTGCTTCGGAGCAGGATTAACTGCACATTAAAAAAAATGTGATGAGCAATGAAAATAGCCCAACAAATGCAATCAATGGAGAATGTCGTAAAGCATGTCACCTCAGGAGGAGGATGTCATTCCACCCCATGTCTTGAAAGTATTAGAGGGAATTTGTCTTACCTGACAGTTAAGGGAGTGTCAGTGCAATGCCAACCAGCTGCAAGCAGCAGTGTGAGAGCTGGGTAACAAACCAGGTCTAGATGCATCGAGTGGGCTGCACTACGCAGGTGTTTCCTTGGAAGAACAAAATGGGAGCAGACACAAAAACATGGGGGTCTAAGTAATGAAGATGACTGTATTTTAAGGTAATTCGGTAAGAAAAAAAACGGAATTGTAACTTCAGTGTCCCTGACTGAGCATACTGTACTGAGAAAAAAGGTATTTTCTAAGATTCCTTCCAGCTTTTTACTTGCTGCATCAGAGCTTTTCTCTCCCTTTCCCAGCTATGACCATTGCATGGCCTTTAGCTCTGAAGCTCTTTCATTCCTGGTATTTCTTTGCAGACAGCTGATGTGTAACCAGCAAAGGCAGTGCAAGATTGCGTACGCTTCTTCTTCCCTGAGTAAGTGGCACACAGCTGAAAAAAAAAAAAACAAAAAAAAAACCCCCAAAAAACCCAAAAACCCAAACCCCCCCCCCCCTCACCAAAAGTAAAAGCTTCCCTTCTGCTGCTTTTGACCCAGAAGCAGATCTCTGCTTGCAAGTGAACAACTGCTTTCTACTGGTTTCATACATTCTGTACCTGGGTCTTGTGTGATACGAAAAATGCAACCAAGGAATCTTCAGGTATCCAAGGCCAGAAAAAAAAGACAAGACCTCCCAAAGTCTAATTTTTAATCCTAAATAAAAAAGGTAAAATACAGGGGCAGAACAGAGTACTGGTTCAAATAAGCTTTGAAAGTAGTAGGGATCTTTAAATATGGATGATGCCTGCTATTTACTTTTAAAAGAGAAGCCATTGTGAAGAAGTTCTTCTGGTGTTCAGAAACTGAAAACGTAGCAGGGTCTTCTTTATGTGAGATGACTTCACTTATTTCTGTGGGTTAGAAATGAGCTTTCCAGTTGTGTGAAGACAAAAATCCAGAAGCACACTGTGGAAACCTGGAAAGCTTAGAAGAAAGGGCAAATGGCTTTCCCCCAGTTTAACTACACTGAGTCCTGCCTCTCCCTCATCCACAGTCTCCAGCTTCATGCCAACATACATTCAATGAATCCTGTGGCACTCGCATGGGTCTGCAGATCTTTCCATCAACGTCAAAAGCGTCGATCAAGCTCAGAAGTTTGTAAAAAATAAAATGAAAGCTCCCATTATAGACATCTTTAAGCAAGAGCAAATGGGCGTAGATTCTTTGCAAATGTGCAGTGTTTTGATGGTCACTGTGCAGAAGTTGGATGGGTGATCTGAAGGGAAACTACAGCTCACAGTTTTGGGGATCCATCTCTGTTTTTTGGCATCTTCCATTTTCAGGTGGAAAACGAGCTTGCTTCTTTTTAAGTGGAAAAAAAAAAAAAGCCAACCAACTCATACTCTAGCTAAAAACAAGTTCTGAAATTCTACTAAGTCAGCCATACGTTGAAGTAAACAACCACTTAATAGTAAAGCAGGGGAAGTATCAAAGCAGCTCTGTTTTAATAGCATTTATTTGCAATCATTAGTTTTAAATGGGAAACTGTTTACAGGCACACACTAGATAACCAAAATAGAACGAACATAAAGAAATCTATTTGACGGTCCTTTTCAAATATTTCAAATATTTTATTAAATATTTTATTCAGGTTTTGATCACAGTTTAATGTACTTTAGCATGTTATACACATGACTTAACATGTGCACTTAATATCAAATTAGAGGTTTTTGAAGAAAGTACATTTTATAAATGTGCTTATTGACTTCTAACTACACACATCTAAGAAGGCAGTAGCTCCGTTATACCACTTATGGAGATGAACTATTATAAGGCATGTTTACACCAAGCTTTGGAGAGAATAAAGCCAAATACTGGGTCAAAATTTAGTGGAATTATGTATGAGAATAAAAGTTGAAGGACTGGGCCCTACAAAGAGATCACAGCAAATCAGATGTGTTAAAACTGTCAACGTAGACTGGTTATTAAAAGCAAGCACTGCTGAGAAAGAAGATTCTCACAGTGTCTGTATTTTTTTCAGACCTTTTTCAAAATTACACCTTATGGTGTAACGTGAAGGAAAGAGAATGAAATCTTCCAAGAAAGTTTGAAAACCATTGTCTGAGAAACCTCAAGTTGTTTTGGGACCTAACATGGAACGCTTTTATACAGGCAACATCTTCCAAGCCACTGCATACCAATGTGTGTGTGTGTGTGTAGGAGGAATATACACACACACAGACACACATCTCTCTCCCTCTTGCCTTTGTCACCTTCAGACGACTGAATAAAGTGTAGCAGTGCGTGGAAAAAACAAGGTTAAAAGAGTAGGTTAAAGCACTGTATTCGGAAGCCTGGTTAGTTAGGCTGTACTGTGTGACAGCAGACGTGTTGTTGTGGTTTTTTTTTTCCCAGTAGAGTACAACGTGGGTCTGTTGGCATAAGTTAACGATCAAGACCCAGAAATTACAATATAATTCTTAGGAAGAACTCAACAAACATTAAGGTATTTGCATTTGTTTTTAAAACTCTGTGTCAATGAAGGCCCTAGGTCAAAACAACATGCCTCCTTCAGAAGCATCACAAAAGCCAAAACTCAATTCTAGGGGCACAGTAGCCCCTAATCAGGGCTCCTGCACAGTCACACTGCAAACTACAATGCTGCTCATCAAATAAGGATGGTTTTAGGCAGAAGCTCAGGTGTGTTGCTGAGTGGAGATCTCAAGTCAGTCCTTCCTAGATGTCTGCCTCAGAAGAATCAGTGGGGGAACATAAAACGTGCATCCACTTCATAAGCTCCTTCGAAGTTGTCAATTCAGTAGAAAATACTGAGTATATAAAGGACTATAATAGCAGTTAGGTGAGAGAATAAATCTCTCTGTGCCTTTTTATTGGGAAATTCAGGAGAGGAAGCAAAAAAAAAACCCAAAACTCTTTCACAGCCTAAATGCACTCATTCTCATCTCTCAGTGTCCTGAAAATGACTCAATGTTCTGGCAGCTTTAGATGATAGTTTCATAATATGTACAAGATAAGAAGAATGCCACAGATAGTACAAAACAGGGCAAAGATACCTACAATCTAGAAGTAGAGCTCTACAATCTAGAAAACAAGCATGGCAAACAAACAGTGTCTAACGTATGGTATACAGCACAAAAGTTGCACAGTTATGTTTCCTTGTGAAATTAGGATTGCAAATGTAAACTCCAGAATAAATGTCAAGAACAGCATTTGGCTTACTGCATGACCACTGGGAGTATCTGAAGTCCACCACCTGATGAGCACAGCCATTCCTGCTCTTACACAACCCATTCTACTGGGCCTATATCCGCAACTCCTGTGACTATGGCAGAGGTTCAACAAAAAATGCTCCAGCAACACAGTTTGGCTACCACTGTATATTCAGCCTGATGTTGTCAGATAAACGTTGCTGTTGGGAAGTAAAGCGTACAGCGATGTACAAATGGTATCAATGGCTGAAAAGATTAAACAATCAAGCCTGAAAGCAAATGGAAGATGACAAAAGTAGTCTTTTAGGAGAGGTAGCCATATTAGACTCAGCATTCAAAAAAAGGAAGTGCACTCAAAGGACCAAAATACATTACAAGATCTTGTACACCCATTATGTTTTTGTCTTTCCTACAGGTTTTTTTTTCCAGAATGTACACACACACGCACACATATATCTTTTTACCTAACTCCTCTTTGTTGCCACACCTTCACCATACTGAGAACAAAGGCCAGCTTTCCTTTTAACCTCTCTCAGCTGTCCCGTGCCTTCAATCTGTTCCAGTACCCGTACAATAGCTAACAGGCAACGGAATTAAATTGCTCCAATTTAATATCCTGTTCCAAATGACAGCATCCAAACTATAAGGCATTCCCTCATTCTGATGCAAGTTATAACTCTCTTGGGTTTCTGCTTGGTGCAGACTGCAGAGTGCTCTTCAGCCTTATGCTACAAAAGTAGATCTCACCCAAACAGTAAAGCACGAGGATGGAATCGGAACACTGATTCACACGCTTCCGTCTATCCCTTGTTCCTGCGCCCTTTTCCAACAACAAGGCTTACCACGTTAATTTCAAAAGTCATGCACCAATGCTATAAAAGAGAAATCCAAATCAACAAGAAACCTTTTGCTCATGACTTTGGGATACTGTATTAGTATAAAAGAGCATTCAGTCATCTTAAATAAATATACTCTATTTCTGAAATCACAGCACATTCAAGGGGTAGTTACTGCCGTAAGCAGAGCAATAAGTGATCTCCACGGATGTTTTTCATCGATTTGGTCTAATATCTGGAAAATAACCTACTGTGGGGATAAGAATCTGCATCTCAAATGTTCTGCAGAACGTTCTTCCCATGTTTGCATACAGTACTAGAATAATTAAGAAGACATTACAGTATTTTCCTCCCAGCTGCTTACATCTGTAGCTTTGGCTACAACAATATATTCCGTATACCTCAAAACTATATATGAAATACCCAAGATCACTAAATAAATAAAAGCCAAGGAAACAGTACTGCATTTTACACTTGAGATGCGATTCCCCCACTCCCATGGATAAGTGATAGAGAACAACTAAGGTAATTGCTTTTTTTTTTTTTTTTTTTTTTTTTTTTAAAGAAAGATTTATACACAGGTTCAGATCCAGAAAATAATGTGAAATGCATAAATATTGATAGCTTTAGCTAAGTTAAAATGGGTTCAGTAAAGTATGATACAACATATTCAGAATAAACAAAGCAGAAAAGCATCATATTTTGGTTTGCTTGAGATATACATAAGGTGCAACAATTTCTTTTCTAGAGGCATTTGTGGACAATGTGTTAACAGGTAACAGTGTTTGCTGGTATACTGAAGTACACACAATAGCAATATGATTTTTTTTTCAAAACAAAAGCAGCTGAAATTAATAAAAATTAAAACAAAACAAACAAGGAAAAAAAAAAACAAAACAAAACCCAACCCCAATACAGTAAGATATTGGTCTGAAATTTTTGTTGTGCTAACAGACTTTGTTACCTGAAAATACTGATACCCCTTCTAGTAGATTCAGGGAAAACTCTAGCTACTGAAATCAAGACGTCACTCAGAGAACCAACAAAGGCAAATGCCTAGTGAACTATAAAGCTTTGCAGGATTTCTGCTACTCTCAGTGCCTAATCGCTTAAAAATTAAGCATATCTACAAAAAGGTTTATAAGTATCTGAAAACAGTCATATCCAGTAAACTGACCCAACCCTACCCCCTCTCTAAGGGAAAGTCAAGGAAAAGCAGATCAAGTAAGATATTAATTCATATAGAAAAAAGTAATTTTCTGTTTCTTTTAAAAAAGGTACCATTAATATACAGAAATATCTTCAGGAACAATATTGAAATTTAAATTGAGGAAGGATGGGGTGCTTTGACAAAAATATATCTACTCTAAAGGTTTCTAGAGAAATAAGTTAGTACCATTGTCAAGGTGAACGGCCTGCACTGTAACATATTTGGATTTCAGCTAATTATAAAGTGGTCCAAAACTCCAACAGCCACCTTGCTGTGACCCAACAGTTTAAAGTCTTTAGCTTTTCCTGTCTTGTTAAAATAACTTATAAAACTTTAATAAAATCTTATTAAAAAATACTGCCATAGGCTACAATGGCATTTGAGGGGCTCTTAGTCATATATTCACCTGAATTTTTAAAAAAGCCTTCTCACTGACTCATCGGCTCTGAAATTTTGTTGTTCTTTTGTAGTTGTTCCCTTCTTCCAACACATGCATCTTTGATGGTGCTGTTTTAGTGAGACTTTCCAAGCTGTCTACCCTAGTCAAACCTTTAACCCTTTGTTACAACTCTCGTGGTATCTTGGTATACTGTTTCCCCACAATGAACCAAAGACTTTCACTTAGCTACAACAATGAAAGGCTAAACCTAGCAAGCATTAATAGAGTTACTGTCCATATGGCTATTACATCAAATTAGTTACAAAATAACCCCAAAACATATTATCAATTCAGTCAAGTATAAATAAGAATGCCTGATAGAATGATGTAAACTCGCATCATTTAAAGACTTAATTCAAAGAACTTCAAACTCAATCTAATACTATCAAAAATTCAGCCAGTATGACGAAGACTAATATAAAATTATTGCTGGAGTCCAATTTGGTAAATTGTTGTGCTACAATGCAAAAATTAGGGAAACATCTTGTGCTATTGAAGAAGTACCCTGTTGAATTTGTAGCTTTAGTTTAATTACTAGTGATCATTTTGCATCTGTTGGTAGGAATCAATGCTTGGTTATACAATAGTGTAAGTCGAAATAGTGAAGACAGCAGGCCAAGTGATACAATTGGCCTGGCTTTTGGGATGCATTTATGAGAGCAAACCACAAAAATTCAGCATAAGCAAAGATAGAAGCTGGCAGGTGGATCTGTGGTAGTCTGAATTCAGTCAAACATTACTCTTCAGTTGTAGTTTATCTGCATAAAACTTTCCCCTTGACCAACACAAACTGTAATTGGCCCTTTATACAAACTCTGAAGCCATCTGTGCATAGTAACTACAACAATGCCAGTGTCTTTAAAATGTAAAAGGTATGCTTATCAGAGTACATGTATATTGAAAAGTCATGCTTTTAGGTCTTTCAGAATGGTGAAATAATACTAAGGTCACTTTTGAAAAACATATTCGCAGTACTTTTTTGTTTACAGGAAAGTTTCACCAAGTCACTCAGGTATCTATGCAAAAATAAAGGAACCTTCCAAGGCATTAAAGACAAGTCAATTCTCTGCAGTATTTTTCTTTTCCATACACCACTCCTTTTTCTAATGCACATCATCCTGGTTATTCAAAGCTAAATTAAAAAGAAACAAAACCCAAACATAGCCTGTCAGAATTTTTGCCAGTAAACTCTACCACTCTGGTGGCAAATATAAAAGTGCAGAACATCTGGACCACGTGGCTGCCCAAACACCGCTAACAATGGTACATCTGTCCAGGCTGCCTTGAGTTCTCTGGAACAGGTTTTATATTCATTCTACAATATAAACGTAGGCATAACCTATTAATATAAACCATCTTAGAACTTAAATCTTCATGTACAAAAATGACTAAGAATATCTAATAGTAACTAGTGCAGTGCGTCAGTGTTTTTGTTGTTGTTGATTTTTTCATTTTCATTTAACTAGGCATTGTATGAAACTAGTTGCCATACTCTCTGGTTGGTAAAAGAGATGCTGTGTGAACTAACAGTAAAGGCAGCCTTCTTCATATCAACCACCTATTTACTGTTTAAAAGCCTTCAATAGAAAGCAAGCTCTGGGATCATTCCATTCCTGTTCATTAATAGACAAATAATATCACCCTCCTACATACTGGGTTCCGATTTGAAGACCTGGCCCAAGTTGCTAATGTCTGGCTTCCAGTGAATTCTGGGCCACTCAGAGCAATAAGCACTTGCTTGCAGTCTATAGTTTCCATCACATGGACTGACTAGCTTCCCTTGGTAAAGACAAGGCTAGGATATTAGGTAAAGCACAATGTTTTACAATAATGTGGAGCTTCACTGGTCAGCGCAGGAAATAAGCACTGGAGCCTGAGACATTTCATTTGGCTGTCCATCATGTGGGAGAGGTGTGGCCCTCTGATTTCTGCAAAGAAGAAAAGAAACCTACCGTTATTCAAAGCATGGAAATGCTTTTAGCAGACAGGAAAGACAGAAATTAGCAAGTGATATAGTCTAGTGAACTCCACGCTGGCACAGATGTCCACATATTGCTGGCTACTAACTGTTTATGGGTATTCCTGCAACATAAGAAAATATCCTGAGGACAACCTGCAATACAATGCAAAGTCAGACAAGTCTTGATGGTATTTGATTACACAAAACAACACAGATGGCCAAAGAGTAGGTTAAGAGCACACAAGTGCTGTTACACATTTTATAAGTGAGTGGTTTCAGCTCTCAGTAGTGGAGAGCACAGCTCATGTACAGCAATAGATGGCAAATGCACAGAGGCGTATGTCATGTTAGTGAGAGTCAATAGCTAAGCTTTGAAGCAAAACAAAAATATACCTATCAGCAGTTACATGCTGGGATGACTCCAAATTTCATAACTTAACACTTCATCAGCCCAGCACATCTCTTTCATTACTTCAGCAGTGTTAATTTACAAATGATCCCCTGGCACAGGATATCATAAAAATACACCGCACCAGAATTACGCGCTGACAATCAACATCAGTCATTGAAGCAGATGGACCTGGGAGAACTCCTTTGCAGCTTGCCTTTTAAAATGCATGCAAAAGAACGTCACCGCCTGTTATCTAATTTCTCGAGTCAGATTCTATTATTGTTACATTATGTGTCACTTTGAGCAGTGAAAATCTGGAGCCTAATTCTTACTTACACAAAGGCTACTTTGATTGCACTTTGGCAGAGCTACAGTCTCTACAGTAACGTAGGTACCGACATGCTTTGCACACCTGTAGTGCAGTGAAACGTCCTTGGTACAAAATGCAGCTCAGGATCACAAGTGCTTTAACTATGGCACACACAAGGTAACCAAAGCTAAACAAACATTCAAATGACAACCATGCTGTCACTTCCAGACAAGCTCTAATTACATTTAGAAAGGACTACGTCTTCTGAGGTCCAAGACTGTGTAAAATTATATAATAATTGAACTTAGACTCTGAAAAGAACACATCAAGGAAACTTCCAATGTTATTCTTCTCATTTCTAGTTTTTCAGAGATAAAGAAGTTGCACAGATAATAAACAGTCAATGGAGTAGAAGTTAGAGAAGCATGCAGCCCATCAGATTCAGGTTTCTGTTTTGACTTCCATTTGACAAGTCTGTAAGAGACCTATGGCAAAGTTGTTACTTGGAAAGAATTTCCCTTTTCATTTTCCCCAGTGATAGAAGCCGGAATTTGCAACAGTTGCTAGACATTTGCTGTTTGGTGTTTTCAGGCCTCAAGGAAGGTGCCACAATGCTCTAACTGCATGATGAGATGACAAAATATGGTTGCAGGTAAGGAAGACCCAAACAGAAGGGTAAGTAAAACATTGGTTCAAAACATTATTTTTAATGAGGAAAAATGAAGGAGAAAAAACTTTTAGAAAAACAAAGAGGACATCATCACAACTAAGTGAATCTTAGTTATGTAACTAAGTCACTCTTGTGCTGCTCTTCTCACAGCATTACTGGAAATCAATGAAACCACAAAGATGCAAATGAGAGCAGAACTCAGGACAGTGCTTCTCCAGGTTTCACTTCGTGGCTTCCAGCCATGGAAAATGACAGAAACAAGTTCATACCTTTGCAGTCTTGATAGCAGACTGCTGTTTTGCAAAACTGGGAGAAAAGTCTGGGCTGACTGTAGTATGAAAACATTTCCCACTTGAAATGCTATTGTGTAAGCAAGGTAACAGCTTCAGCAGAGAAAAGGTACCAGGCTGAGTTCATCAGAATTTCTTGGTGCCTTTCAAGCTTCTAAAAAGTCAGTGTTTCACATTAAGTCTGAATACAGGACTAGATCGCCCAACAGGGGGCACAAGATTAACAGTAGGTTGTGAGGTTGTGAATAGCGTTCATCAAACGCTGCTTTGTGGTTTCTTAGGTAGCCAGTAATCTGTTACATTCCAATTGTTCAGGTTGTGATGGTTTCAGACTGGCCTAGATTTCCTTACTGACTTTCCACTATAGCAAAGGATATAGGCCATCGTATCTCCAACAGGTGGGAGCACATCAAAGGACAATACTGGATAATTAAGAGCTAAAGACAACTTGCTGTCAATTTCCTCCCACCACAGGTCTAGAATGCAAGATCTGACTGTGCCAGCTGAACCGACCCGACAGGCCTAAGAGATCTGTGCATTCTCCATTATATCTGTGTGGATGGCCTAATTCTAAAACTGAGAGGACCAGACCAAAGTAACATGACTTTCCAACACTCAGAGCTGTTCTGCCCTCAGGACATTCTGCAGATGCTTTTCCTCCTACACAGCGAAGGACAAGAGTAAAAATAACAAGCAAGTTTCATTCAGTCATGCTCAGTAAAAAACTGTGCTAAAGTTACACAAAATTCTCTGCGCAGTCTTAGGCCACAGAGACATAGAAAACAGTGTGCAATAGCTGTTTAAATCTATCATCTGACAAATGGTGACTGAAAATTAGAAACTCTCCATTAGGATCTCAAAGAGCATATTAAGTGGTTTACACACAAAATTTGGGAGACAGGTTTACGAAGGAGAATAATTTTACTGATTACTGAAATAGACTACAGTGTCATGTAGGTGTCGACTTAACACTGGGAAGCCAGTGGTAGAAAACAGAGAAAGCAGTGGAGGAGGAAGCACAGGCCAAATTAAACACTATGCAATTCATGCGCTTTCTGAACATTCTGGCATCAAAGAGAAAAGAAAATCATACCTGTGTACGTTTTCCATTGCTGCTACCTCTGCCAGAGCAGCTAAGCTAAAAAATGCAGACACTGCTGGCATATCTGATGTAATACTATGATTCTCTTGTGTCTCTGCATTTCCGGAGCATTCACTGTTGCAATCCATTTCTGCACTTGACGCTTTTTGAAGACTGCTCTGTGGAAGATCTTTTGGCTTTTCCTCTGTAACAAAAGAGAGTTAAGCTTGCAAGTCTTGCTCTTACACTCATAGCAGCACACTGAGGTACTGACCAGTCCAATGTTAACAGAAACTTCACCATTAGGACTTCGATTTTGCTAGTAAAATTAATTCACGCTGCAACCTCTTCTGAACCAAGTTAATGACTGAAGCATACAAACGTTCATGAAACAGTTTACTGACTTTGGATTCAGCTAAAGTTGATACTCCAGGTCAGTCAACAGAGGTTGCGTCTCTGTGTATGTTTAAGATACAAGAAGTCCTGAAAGATTATCTTAACCACTGAGGCTTTCGCACTGCTTGTCATACCACAGAATTGTTTTTATGTCATATTACTAAGTGCGCTATGATTACTTCGCTGAGCTGGAAAAATGTATGAAATGTAACTGTTTTTCATTTCTCTGTGTGATCAGTTCTTAGAAAAATACCAGGGTGACAGATGTGGGCAGTCAAACAGACGGAGTTGGCCATTAAGGATGTAACCATTTCACAGTTGATCGATATCTGCATTTTATAGAATGCTCTTTCTGAGCAGGTCTGAGAACATGCTGGCTGAACAATACTTTCCTAGTTAGTTGCTTGTGCTCTAATATCATCCCCTACTATACAATTTTAACAAAATTTAAACTTAAACTACCATTTCCTTACCCAGTGTCCCTCCTGCTGGTGACACGCGACCATCTGCTGTTCGAACAAGATGAGTGATCTTAGTTTTCCTCGCTTTCCTTTTCTGGCTTCCAACTAAAGGCTCATGCATCATCGCTGGCTCTGGAGTGTTTAGGGCAGATAAACAAATTTTATTCCTCCAGGCAAGCTCAATGGGATTTCTGTCTTCTGAGAGTATGGCTGAAAAAGAACAAAAATAAATTAATCAACATTTAAGATACAACTCCTGGCTATTCTCATTTAACATTATTAACATATGTAAATATCTACATAATGTACTAAGCTTTTCCTCACAAGTACTCAGAGCACAAATCAAGGCAAAATATCATCTTGATCCTGCAGGGGCTTGCAATGGAATAGTAGCATAAGATTTCCTAGGAGGTTCAAGTTTTTAACATTTGCAAAGCAAACTGTGAGACAGGAAGTAGCATTCCAGTTTGAGCACGTTATCAGACAGCATACAACACTCTACAACAGAAGAGTACCAATGAGTAGCTAACAGACAAACACATTTAAAGAACAATAACAGCTAGGGTCCTCACATAAACTTATCTTAGCTCATAGCCAGACTCACAAATGGCATTCAGGAATTCCTGAATAACCCTCACACTTCTCTTTCAAGTCACTCTATTTCATCTCTTTTAAGCAGAAGGAAATGCTGCCTTCTACAGAACAACAAAGCTTACAGAAACCTAAAGGCAGCAAATACAGCAGCCAAGCTAGATCACTCAAATACAAGAATGCTTAAAAAAAGAAGAAAAGAAAACAAGCATAGGACAGAATACTATAATTACTACAATGGGATCACTGCCTACATAAAGTGAGAGTACAAACGGAACTGTTTGAAATTCTTTTAACAGTACCAGTGTTGACATTTCAAAGCAGCTTTCCATCACGAAGTGGAACACGATGACAGATTTTCACCTGACTAGATACTACCTTCACTCTTGTTCATGCAGAAATTGGTCAGACAGTAATTTAAGATTCCAAAGTCTGAGATCAGCATACAGTCATAAACTGCCTGCCATTTCCAGTGATTTAATAAACCACACTGCTGATACCACAGGATTTCACAAGATCATAAATTCAGTCTGGTGAAGATTTTCTCCTTTGATAAAAGCATTACCTCATTTGTGCTTACAGAAAGATAGGGTTAGCAAAAAAGGGAATGCGCAGGTCATTTCTTAGAGGCTTCCCTAGACTATTTTGAAACTGAGAGCACTCACGACATCTTCACTAAGTCCACAGGTTGTTTCTCTCCCAGATGCACTGCCTCCTGAATGATTACATAATTTTTCCTAACATCCATATCTTGTCTTTTCCGTGCATTTTCAACTCATCGTTTTCTTTACTACTTGTCAGGTTACAGCTCATCTCTTTTTAACACTCATTTATTTCACAGTTGTTACCATGTCCACATTTTCTCTTCCCCACCGTTTCCTTCAATCTTTGTTCCTATTTTCAAGAAACGTTTAAAACCCATTTATTCACTCTGTGAGTGACAGGACAAGCAAAAAATGACATATGCAAAACTTCAGTCAGAATGCCAGCAACTGCACTTTCAGAAGAGTTAAGCATTGAAGAAAACCAATCTCCTACACTGAGACTGGGAGTATCATGCAGGAGCAACCAAACCTCACAGATCACACACAACAGTCCACATTTCATTTTAATAATATTTACTGTTTATATATTGGTTAGATATGGCTAATATAAACTCTTTCCTTTCAGTAGCTTCTTTGATTGCTAACTATGAGACTGGGAACGGGCTGAAGAGAAAGCTATAACACAATTTTGTCCTGCAATCCGCTGCCCTTTGCTTTCATAGAAAGGAACTGTGTTTCACTTTTAATGTCTTATAGCAAAAGAATATGAACAGATCTAGTGTATATGTATAAAAGCACCTGGAACTGTTACAAAACTTAACGAATATTCTTGAATCCATCTCTGCTTTCCCTCATAAACCATTTTTGGATTTATGCATGTTTCTTATTTTGAAAAATGCACAGCACTTCAGTGAGCTTTCCTCAGAGTTTACCCATAAATACTGATACTCTGCAGAGCAGAGTTTTGTTGTAAAACTTTTTCTTTTATTAAAGAGTACATGAGTGATTGCAATAACATCTGTCCAAAAGCAGTACAATTAAGAAGAAGCACTAATGACTATAAATGCGACTTCCAAGTAATTCAATTTACCTAATAGTGAGATGTTCAGATAAGCTTATTGCACTGACTGGGACCAAAATCTTAATTGGAATGTATAATTAAACAGGCAGCTTTATCTCTAGAATTCTAATTTAGGAATTCAAAAGCGTTGAGTATGTATTAATGTAATGGCTTGGTTGTAGCCCAACTGTATTTGTTAATTCTAATTCAGGGATTTGCTCTAATTAGATACTACTTTGACAATGCTGTTTAATTCTAAGGTTGAGTTTATAATGGCTTTAATTTTAGCAATGCAAATTTTTTTTTTTTTTATTTTTTTTAACATTTGATAAAACCATTAAAGACACGATTTCAAATAATGAACATCTGAAAGAAAGTAACTTGGGTATGTTTTCAGTTAAATGTGTATTATTTTATGAGCTATGCCAGGTCACTGGGAATTATCTTGATCGGTAAATACAATAGACAGTTCTTATTAAAATTCATGTTTTATTTTACACACTGCACCTATCAAAAAACTTCCAGAAAATATCAAGTCTTGAGAGGTATAAAATTAAAAAAAAAAATAAAAAAAACTTTAAAAGGCAGTAGTTAGCATTATTAAAGACATAAAATGGTAAAAAAAAAAAAAAAAAAAAATTGCAACAGATTAGGATAAAGCAGTACATCATATCTTAAGTGTTTCACTAAGAAACAGCAGAAGGTGACTGACAAATTCAGGATTAAATGTATCCTCTCCCAGTTTTAAGGTAACTCAGTCTTTAAAAGGAGACTTGGAGTCCTCTATAATTATTCACTTAGCTTAGGAGAGCTAACATTTCACTGTAAAATTGCTGCCATGCATTTTGAATGAGAAAGGAATAAAAATGAAAAGTGAATGAGTGGGGTTTTGTGTTTCTTCCCCCACCGTTTCAGGTGAAAAGATTGGGTGCTGAAGGGAAGAGTTGCTTTCCTCAAGAGGACTTTTCTACTTTTCTTGGTGGAAGTTAGGTTAAGAGATTATTATTTACACATTATTTATTCAAACAGAAATAAAACCAAACTCAGAGGAAATTACACAAAATTAGAGGCTCTCAAGACTATTTGCACTGAACTTGAGACGAACAACAGGATGGCAAAGCGAGGTGCAAAGGTCCTCATTCTGCACTGCTTTCAAGAAAATCAGTACCCCGCTGCTTCCACTGACAAAGACGTGTCTGTTTGGATGCTTTAAATCAAGCCTTTGATTAGCAGTGCTGAAATGACAGGGCTAAACAAGTTTAATTCCCTTTTTTTTAGTCATTTCTTGAATCCATTTTGTATCCCTACTGCTTCCACGCTCTCCTACCTGCGTGAGCAGTGTAGAACTCAACTAATTTTCAGGAGAATGCTTTCTAGAAATGAAATAAGTTCAGTCCTACAAACATTTCTGTGGTTAGCTTACTATGTGACAGTAGAGCATGCAGAATTTGGGGACTATTTTTTGCAAGAGGAGTTGAGCACATGATATGAAAATCTGGTATACTTACATTGTGGTCACAAAAATGACTTAGAAAAAAAAGCACCTGGAGCTGTATGCCAGATGGTTTCCTGAGCTAGATTTGTTTAAAGTTAGCATGGACCATTTACCCTACTCCGCAGTTCTACAGAGTACATGAAGTCTTCTTATTGCCTCCATCTATGGTTGGTTCTTTCTTGCATTGTAGAGTGCAAGCTGCAGCACACCAGAACACAAGTCTAACACAACAGACAAGAAACTGGCATAGCTCCAACTCAAGTCTTACACATATGGAAAAAAAAAAAACCACAAAAATCAATGAAGAGAAAAAGTGAGGATTTAAAAGATGCGACTCACTGCCCTCATTTTGCTCGTTTTTATCAACTATCAGTACTTCTGTAAAGCTTGCCACCAGAGATTGGAACTTCCTTGTTAATCCTGATTTTGATGCTGCAGTATAATAGTATGCAATCAGAGCAAAACCAGCTAAGGTGGTATCAAGAACACTGATGAACATCTTTACCTCATCTCTTTTCTAACGCCATACTGAACAAGGATAAGACAAGACAGAGCTCCCTTTGAGAAGTGCTAGTGCCAAAACCGCACTCAAACCACAGAGGCAGGTCTACAGTAAGAACGCTCTATTCAAGAGCCCACTCAACAGCTACTGGTCTCACTCAAAACTGAAGACATATTCATCATCTGCCTTTGAGACCATAAAATGACAAAGCAACTCAGCACACCACAGAAACTGTGTCAGTAAGGCACCAGGTAGATCAAAAATGATTTCTTCAACATCTGGTAACAGCAGTTGTAGCAGTTCTCAAGCTGTCAAAGATGAAGGCAGTGTGACCCCTGCTGACAGCAACACTTATAGGTGTCTCCTCTCCAGCTATCAGAATATCCAAGTCTCTCCTTCCTCCAGCAAAATTAACTTCATAAAAACCATAACATATACATACTTGTGACTCACCAGAAGTACAAAATAACCAAAATAACTAAGCCCTTGTTTATTTTTTAACTCAAATAAAACACACAGGGATTCCCAGCTTGACGCTTCTGAATGTGGGATAGTTCTTGGATTCAAAGAGTTTAGGGTCACACTGCCAAGGAATTCATGAAACTGTGATGTATGATGTATATCAAGATCATACTGAGACTGCATTAGGCTGATAACTGTTCCTCACTGTGCAGTTATGGTAGCCAAGACCCCAAATTTTCACCACTTTAACTCAGAAAATACAATTCCCCTTGAACATTTGTGTGTATATATATATATATTGTGTATGTATATATATATATATATATATATATATATATATATAAATGTCTTTCCTTTGATGATTTCCACGTGGGCTGTGTAAGACTGGTAGGTTCAAGCTTCTCATGCCTTTCTTCAGTCTTGGGATGAACTTAGCAAACTGGCCCTGCTCCAGCAAATGCATAGACACGTCCTTAATGTTTAGACACTATGATACTATTCACATTCTCAATTTCCTGGGGCATGCCGCTGTTGTACTGGAATAAGGCCAGGGTATTCAACACTTGTCAAGCTTTAATCTTTGATCATAGTGCATACTTCATTTTATACCAAAACAGGCTGGTTTCTTTTTATCAAATAGGTTTTTGTGTAAACACTTCATGTTTTATCTACAGATATTTTTTTTACTTTATCTTGTATTAAACACTTCTATTTCTTTTCCTATAGGATAATTTTAATACTGCTTTTTAATGTTAGATCTTAATCTTACTTAAACTAATTTATCTCTGTGGTCTATTAATAATTAAGACACAAAAATTTGACTGGCACCCAGTGATAATGTGTGGTGATATCTTTCTCACTCTGGTGCAGAAGCATGATAGTTACTTTTTATGAGCAACTCCCACAACATGTTTGTTATGCAAATCCCATGAAAAAAACTTAAGTAATTTAAAAATATTTGCATTGCTGGATGCAGAAGAGCTGGCACAGCCTATAAGGGAAAACAGTGCAAGTGCACCACAGAGGATACAAAACACAACATCGGGAAAGGAGAGCAAATGACACAGCTAAGCCTTAGGGAAAGGGATCCAGCATAAAGATCCTGGAGAAGCTGTCATTTTATTATCTTAAAATGGGATACACGTGGAGAGGGAAAAAAAAAATAAATGGAAGAAATTAATAGAGTCTTATAAATGAGTGACCACAGAGGCCCTGCTACACTACCGAGATGATATGGGAGGGAACTCTACTCCAAGATCTGGATATCATGGAGTAGGGGGAAAAAAAAGATTAAAAAAAAACACAACACAGGCCTTGGAAAACAGTTATAATTGTGTACACTCAGTACACATAAAAATGATCCTAGAAGTTATGAGGTATAGGTAAGTAGGATCAGAATGCTGTAGCAAGAAAAAGACTTTGGAGATCTACTAGCAGGATGGAGGACTGAGGAAGTCCCAAGCAGAGTTTAAACTGTAGATGTTATCTTCAACCTAAGGGGAAACAGGAAGCTGTTAAGACTTCTGCAGAGGCAGGGTTGGCAGAACTATTTCTGAGAACTGGTGCAGAAACCAGCTTTCAAGCTCTGACCAGCTGCAGTCTGCAGAGCTCTAGACAGATGGAAATCAGAGAGAAAGGAGCAAACAACATGAATAAATGGTCTGACCAAGTGCAAACGATCTGGTCTCTTATGTAGAAAGGGATGGAGATAAGGGAAACCAAAGGACTAGAGAGCTATGAGCAGTGAAAGACAAAAATAGGTCAGGGCCAAATACAGAACTGCCCATGCTTTGCCAGCTCTGCTGCATAGAGTGTAGAACAGGGAAATTGTAATTGGAGATACCAAATAGCAGCAAAACAGTATCATACTGGAATACTGTAATGTGATCAACTGGAGCCAGGAGCTAGTGGAATCAAAACAGACAGGGTCATAAGGGATCAAAGCAACCAAATACCAGAGAGCTGAGTAGCCTCTGCCTAGAAGCATTACCCAAGACTGAATTCAGAGAGCATACGGCTCTAAACCTTAACTAAGTAATTCACTACCAGTACCTTTGTCCGGAACATTAAGCTTCTTCTTTTTGTGCTTATATTTGCTGACAATTTTGGGGAAAAAGTTCTTTCTCTTAGACTGGACTGAACCTACAGACAACATTAATAATACATACTTTTAATGAGCAGTTTTTAAAAAAAACTATAACATTACAGTATCTATTATAAAACCTCTAATTCCACTAATGCAGGACACCATTTCACAGGGAAGCACAATAGAGAAAGTCTCCATTATGACTCCCGGAGGCTTTCTGTGGGATTCAGTAGGCTGTACTTCAAAGCAGCTGTTACTTAGGAACCAGCTAGGCATGGGTTTGTTGGTGGTGAGTGATTATTTTTGCATTATTTCCTCCCTTTTTTTCCTTTCTTCCTTCCTCCTCCCTCCAGTCACTCAAATTGTCTTTATCTGGACCCATACATTTTTCTTTCCCACTTTTGCACTTCTGATTCTGTACTCCATCCCACTCTTGGGGAAGTGAATGAGTGACTGCACAGTAACTTACTTACCAGACAGAGCCAATCCACCATAAGATGCAAGAGTTAGGTTTGCTTTTTTGGAGACCAGAAATAAGTTCATAGTAAAGGCAGAAGCAAAAGCTCCCAGGGGAGAAAAGTGAGAGTGTGTTCGGCAACTGTTATTGTCCCCACTTTGATAGTACTCTTTACTAGAAATAGTCCAAAGGCACTCTAAGTGACAGTAACCAACAAAGCATACCACTAGCACAGGCGAAAAGGAAGCCATCCTTTGACACACTAATGGGGTAAACTGCAGTACAGCAGCAAAGGTATAACAGATCAAAGAATAGATAGATCATCTCTACACACTGCAAAGCTGTTTTTATGGAGTTCTCAGAAACAAACTACACATATTGCCAAAGGTAAGCAAGTCTTCAGGCTAGTTCAAACAGAGCTGTCTAAACGGAAAGGAGACGAGCTGCAGATGAAAAGACAGCTGATATCCTACCAAGAGGGCATCCAACTGTTGTGTGGCAGGATCTGTATTGTCACAAACACTGACCTCCCACTTCTTCTCCTTACAAGAAACCAGACATGCATTGCCTACTGATACAAAACTGCAACTACGTCATGATGTGCAAGCAAGATAAATACATGTTATGCATCTGAGTTTTTGATCACTACCTATCTCTGTACATCACGAATGAAGAAGGAAAATGTGTAGCACTCGCAAGAAGGATCAAGATTTAGGAGAACAACATTCACAGAAATCAGGTTCCATTTCAAAAATGCTGAAAAAATAGAAAGGTAAATTCCAGACAGAAACAGGTATAGAAATACTAGGATTTTTTATACTTTGGCTTTGTGGATAACAACAGCCTCTAAAAACAAAACAAAACCAAAAAACGTAATCAAAAAAAATAAAGCTACTACAGAAATCAAAATCTGGGAAAAGATAAATAATATCATGAAATACCCAGACATCAAAGAACAAACCAAAGCAAAAAGTATTCCAGGCACCATCTTAGACAGCATTGGCTTGAATTTTAATAGCTCTATTAGAAGACATAGAGAGATGCTAGAGGGCTTGGTAGAATAGGCTGTATTCACTCAAACTTATTTGACTGTTTCTGTGAATTCTGTAATAGGTTCCTGAGTATCACAGAGTTGAATGAGCAATATACTGCCAGAGCAGCAAAAATGCAAAATAAGGCACATAAAAAATCTCAGCGAGGTTAAGGTAAAGTGTAAGTGAAAAAAATGGTCTTTTCTGAAGGCTGACATCTAACACTTCATTCAAACAGAGACAAATCCTTCTGACAGTTCGTTCCACCAGATATGCAAGAGAGGACTCTCAGGACATTTCTGTTACTACAGTTGTGTTTCTTTGGTTTGTTTTTTATTTCTGCAGGTGTTTGGTACTGGCAACACTTTACACAGTAGCACATTAGTCTCCACTTCTATAGCTCAGCCTGCACTCTCACAAACTGTTTAAATCAATCCCATAGATTGTCAGCAACTGAGGAGCACAAATGAGATTAAAAACTCTCCAGAAAACAACAGCCATTTCATGAAGAAGGAAAACTGTCTTTAATTTCTCCTGTGCTATCCAAGAAACATTTCTGATAAGCTTACACCTGCAACATGAAGGGCATTTTGCAATACATGACACTTGCACATGGAATTCTGTTCCCACATAGAAAACTCAAAACATTGATCTCATTGGGATGAAAAGAGAAGACATCTTCTTTTAAAGAAATTTCCAATATCCTACCCTTTTTGCCTTTTTCTTGTGAAATAATGTCTACAGTTACTTCCACATTTACATGTACAAATTGTCTAGCAATTGCTTAACAGACTGTTCAGTTCTTTGAAAACTGCCACATCCAATCCTTTCCTTAGATTAAGGAACGAATCAATGAACTGCCAAATACAGACCTCAGCTGGAGAGACAAAGAGACCCTCCTGCTGAGGTCCTTGCCTCACCCTATGAGACCACTGGGTTGGTGCAACTCCCACATTCTCCACAGCTCCTAGAAGAACTGAGCTCACCAAATATTAACCTCTGCATTTTGAAATCTCTCAGGACAACAACGTTGTATTTTTGTTACCTTTGAAATTTTACAGCATGACATCTCCAGACATCCTAATGCTCAAAACTGAGTCTCCAAAATCCCAAGCTAAGTTTGAAAGGAATGCCACAGAGAAGTTATTTTAAGTTGATGCTTTATTTCTAGTCCTAGAGTCCATAAAAAAAAAAGCAGAAAATTCCTTTCATAAATAACAGTATAATATGCTTTCCTCTACTTGCCTTCCCGAAACAAGAGCTTTAGTGACGTGCTTAGTGTGTAAGTGAGCATTTATTCACAGAGCACGACAGAAATAATGACTATGCCTGCTGCTCATTTTTGCAAATAACTGTATTAGTGACTCACTGTAGACGGATGGCTTCTGTGCAGTGGGACGTTTTGGCACATATGCCATTGGAAAGGAGAAAAATAAAATCAGTCACAGATCCAGTGAATGTTGGAGCAGACCATCTGTACAAATTCAGCATGGCTGTATTTTTCAGCCATTTTGTTACATTACTATAGTAGGTGCACAACCCTGGTACCAAACAATCGGAGTGGGATTTGCAGAAAGGTCGTGGCTTATTCAGTTCTACTCCCACTGAAGATTCCTGCTAAGATGATGGGAGCAGAATTTGGACAAATTAGAAACTTCTGGGGAAAAGAAAAACCTCTTTCATTTAAGAAAATTCAGCAGTCACTTTATACACGGAATTAAAACAGTTACGTCACAGGGTTCTGTAAGTGTTTTTATATTGAAAGAACTACCTGAAGTGAGGACTGGGCACGACAAGACAGTGGAAGAGTTCAGTGGACAATGCTCTACTGATTTTCTGCTTTAGAATAAAAAAAAGTCCCGACAATCCTGTCTGTTTGGGTCAGGCAAGAAACCAGGCTTATCTCCTTATTTAGCTTCCTGTAACTATAGTTTAATCACATTTGACAGAAAATCAAATGTGGCACCCTTGTCAGGCAGGGTAGAATATGTTTTTTTGTTTTGCTTTAAGGCATAGAAACCTAGTTATGAAACAAACATCCCACCTCCAAACCAAAAAAAAATCCTCTATTTTTTATTTTCCATACATACTGTGGAAGTTTCAGCATGCATCACTCTGATCTACTTTCTATATTTAGTAAGCACTAATCCAAAGTCTGCAGAAAATACACTTATCTGAAGACTGAAAACGCATGGGAAGTTTATCATTCTGCCAATGTGCATTCAGGAAAAGCTGGGCTCAATTTTAAAGAGCACTTGCTAAACCTACCCCTAATGATCATTATGTGTTGTTGGAAAAGTACATACATAGGAGGCCTCACTCATATATGTTTACTGCATTTGTAATGGATGCCTCTTTTAAAGCCTTACACCAAAAACAACTCCAAGAAAGCATAAGCAGCAGAGACAACTCCACACAAGAGGACAAGACAGAGAACAGCAAAGTTAAGGTCTCCTGTGTCCCTATACAGAGTTACACCCATAGAGTTGTATGCCTCCTAACAGTTCATGCTCACCACACTGAAAAAAAAAAAAAAAAAAAAAAAAAAAAGCCACTTCTGCTTTTGCTGAATTCTAATGGTATAAACATGGTAATTCCAAAAAACTCAGAACCATTCCAAAGCAGTCTCCATCATTTTGCACAACACGTTTGCTTCCCATGCTTCCCTTTAGCAGAAGCCTAGTATGTAGACCTGTATGCATAACACCATTGGAGGCCAGAATTCTCTAGGTGTCTTTGGACTCAGAGTTTGTAAGCAAGCCAACAGCGTGTCTAGGCTGAACAGTCTGTCAGAAGAAACAAATTAATTTGGGAATTCAGCTTAATGGGTTTTCGGCACAGCTGGAACCATTTCCCTATAGATCTAGTAAGCTTGGTTCAATGCAGTTTTGTTCAGGTTGCTTCAAATACACAGCTTGCATGCTAATTTTAAGAATTCTAAAAAATCTGGAAGAAAACAAATTAAAAATCAAACCATTACCATGGAATGCCTATAATTTTAGCAATTTTTATTTTTCTTTTCCAAAAGAGAAAAAAAAAAGGATATGTTGAGAAGTTTTTCAATTAGCTTTTGGGAGCTGAGCCTCACTCTCCAGGGAGCTGGAATGACTGATGCCAGCTGCCAGCTCTCTCAGCTAGCTGTTGTGAATTCAGCATTCACTGAAATTGGGTACAGATAGTGATATCTCAGTCTGGATTTATTTCAGGGCTGTGGTTATACGTTCACTGCATAAGCACTGGTGTCACCATCAGATATTCCTGCCCCTGGCGCTGCTTGTTGCAACCCCACAGCTCTGTTGGTGGAAAGGTTCACATGACTGCTGGCCATCTGCTTCAGCACAGAGTCAGCTGGTTTAGCTTTATGAACCCTTACTGCCAGCTACAGGCAAATGCTCCACAGCCTCTTCCTTAGGGCTGTGCCAAAACTACTTGTATCAGGATTGTGACCTGCTTGCAGTTATGCTTCTGACCTTCCTTTGAGACATGGCTAAAATCTTCCTAAGCCTTGTAATAGCGATGCAAACAAGGATAAAAACCAGCTTGCTCTTAGGAACCTAGCAAAAAAGCAAAATTCCAGTTCTAGGTTACCTGACTGGAATGACACTGTATCATGCAATTTAAAAAAAACAAAAACAAAAACAACTCTTGACCTGTTTTGTTTGTTTGTTTGTTTTTTTAAGGACATACAGACACCTGAAGAGGTAAATACTATAGCAAGAAATACAAGCAGCTTCTATTACAGCTTCAATTTACAGATCCTCTTGTTTTCAAAAGATGTTGCTTAACAGACCATTGTATTAAAAAAATAATAATAAATCATTCGTGCATATTAAAGAAGTTCTGTCAAATATATCCCATAAAAAAAAAAAAGAGCCAGAACTCAGTTGGTACTAGCACAAGTCTAAATCTGCAAAAGTCTGACTGTTCATATCTAATTATATATATACGAAAGTCAATACAAAAACTGACATGTGCTAGAAAAGAACAGCTGCTCAATCTTGCATATTCTAATGCAATTATTTTTGAAGCATCCAAAAAGCAAAGACCTAATCCAAGGTTGCCTGGCTAAAATACACATACTGGATTTGAAAATCAGCCAGTTTATGATACTATCATAGTAGCAGAGCATGATTTTGTGATGCCAGAGTCAAAAAAGCATCTTCTGTAACATATATTCACTTCTCTACTACCTCTGTTACAGGTTGTCTTTAAATAAAACAGCCAGATGTGTCGTGAGTTTTTCTTCCTTTATAACCCCAAGCAATGGAACTGAGCAAAAGCTCATTTTTATCATTTTTAACATTTTTATCAGAACAAACTGACAATGGAGAGTTAAGATCCTGAGGGGAAAAAAAAAAAAAAAATCACATTTTATTCAGACACTTCTGGTATCCTACGTTTTAATTTATAGAGCCTAAAAACACTCTTAAATGCAAAACTGCTTAGAATTATTCTCTGAAAAACTTCAAAATAACTTTTTGATATTCTGCCATTTTCTCCCTATTTTCCCCCGAGAACATCTGACAAATCCACTTTTCTAACAAATATTCCCATTTTTGTTAAATTTGTTTGCTATGAGGAAATTATTTTGTGTACAAGCTCCAATAAGCTCTACTCAGCATGGAAATCAGAAGTTCAGACTACAGCTTAGCATTTACTCCAGGTGAGAACCTAGTAGCTTCATTGCTAGAAAAATGTTTTGACTACACACTTTCCACATGTATAACAGTAAGGTAAGAAGACATACATTTCTGAGCTTGTCAAAGCGTTGTTATTAAGAACGTAGTGCACACTAATTTACCTTTGTTGGATTTTGGTTGTTCAGATGAGCCGCTTCCAACTTTTCTCTTTTTCCTTGGAACAGATGAATTTTTCCTGTCAAAGGTAATAGGACTGTATTGAGGGAGGCTGTTGAATTTCTTTTCAAATTCTTCTTCCAACTTTGCTAAGCTAAAGGGGAAACAAAACCAATCAAATTAAATGTAACCGCATTTCTAGAGAAAAGATATATTATGAATACGAGTGCATACACACATATACATGTACACATATTGAGAAGGAAAAGATGCAGACATACTGTAAACAAACTATATTAATCCAACTTTGGGATATGTACACACAATCCAGCTTCTGCATTTGTAATTAAGTACAAAGTAAGTTTTAATAGATGCAAATAATGTAAAAATAAAAATCAGTGTCATGCTGGTGACATTTAGCTGCCCAGATTTGTAAATTAGATTTGTCTGTTCTATGAGGGGAAGGAAAAAAGGCAAAACCAATAGATGAACAATCTGGACAATTTCACATAAAGAAGTCACATCACGCTGGAATGGAAATAACAATTCAAACTAGAGCAAAAATGTCACACTATTTAAAAAAAAAAAAAAGGCAAGTGATCCAATCTTTTGGGGAAATAAAAAATAATTATAGAATGTTGTACTTCAGGATTACAATTAGCCTTGTATTCCTTCTGGGGGATTATATTTCCTCTCTTCTTATTTTATTTGTTGGGAGATGAGAAATACAATTAGCTCATAGCTTCAGGAACCCTACATAGCTATTTGCTATGGAAAACTAAAACTCAGTAGATGTTGGCATGACTGCGAGTCTGTGATTCTGTGACTGTTGGAAGAGATGGCCATCAGACTCCATACACTTGGAAGTGCCATAATAAACATTAATTCTTTCTGTCTTTCTTGAAACATGATCCAGTTGCATTCTGAAACCTTTGGTACACAAAATGATTCTTTGTTTGACCTCTCCTCAGCTGTACACAGACGAAGCACACCTGGCATGCATCGCCAGGGCAAACGTAGGCAGCTACCAATGGAGAAGAAGCTAAGAGGACACAGAAAAGTAAGGGGAGAAAGGAGCAATTCCAATGGCAGCAAGAAAACCCAACAGACAGATGCCCTAATGCTGAAAGGTGATGAAGGGAGCAAAAAGGTTTAAGAAGGGTGAGTAAAAGTAAAAACAGCTCTTTGAGTAGACAGAAGATCAGGCAGAGTCAGGAACAAGGACAACCAATACCTTCTTCAGCACTTTGACTCCACAAATTCTGCCTTTACAGAGCTCATATTCATTAATGGCATGGCTAAATCAGGAACCAACATCTGTAAATATGTATTTTTCCCACCCAGCCAGATAACTATGGTAGAACAGTATCTGTCAAATGAATTGGTACACAGTTTTCATAACAACCTTGAATAAGTTATTTGAAACTACTTTTTTTTTTTTTTTTTTTTTTTTTTTTTTGGCTAGGAAATCCACTTGGTTTTCATGCCATAACATGACTTAAAAGTTTCCCAATTTTTTATTTAAAATCTGGACAATTACAAAGTTTATATGCACTGCACTAGAAATACAAGGTGTATCCACTAGTTTTGCTCCAAACAAGAGAAGGCTTGGAGACTTTCACCAATATCTTTGCTGCACAGTGAGCTGCATATGTGAGCTATATTTCCTATAGAACAGGTTATAAAAAGGGCATAAAAAAGGCTGGCACAAAAGAAACACATTATAGTTTTAAGCATGAAGCATGGAAAATCTACTCCTTTTTAAATTCATTTTCACCCTTTGAATTCAGACAATTGGAAGTCTTCAAGAATATGCAAGTTAGTATGAATGGCCAAACAGATTTTACAGCTATGCCTGCAGTTAAATAAGTCTGTTAGTACTCTTACAAAAATTATTATTCAAATAGTAGAAGATTAATTCTATGCAGCTGTACTAAATTTCAATGCATTTGAAATCATTAATTATTCTTCTGGTATACTTAATTCCTTTACTGTATATACATCTTGCCTCTATGGAGGCAAAATGGTGTATCTATCATAATTATTTACAAATATTAGAATGGTACTTAGTTTTCTTCCATCAGCAATTTCAAGTGGGCAAAGAAATCTCTTTTTTTCTAGTCTAATTCTGTTTTCGCTGCTTGAACACCTACTCAAATCTTCAAATATTGTTTATAAAGTGCTTTGAAAATATCATGAACCCTCTTCATCTCCTGAGCAGGTAAATATTGTACTTTGTTGTTTTTTTTCTTAAGCAAGTGAGCAAATAATGTCATTCAAATTTGTTTACATTTGTGCAAACCAGGAAAGATCTCAGATAAATTACTTTGGGATATATATAACCAGCAGGAATCTAGAGTATAACTCAACCAAAGAGGTTGGCAATTTTCAAGAATTCTATCTCATCCTGATTATGTAGTTTAAAATGTTTGTGTTAGATATTCACTAACTGCTATGGGGAAGACTCACTCTTAAGGCATCAGGCTGATCTTGTTAAAACTTTGAACAGTGTAAAACTGCAACTTACCCAAAAACAAATTCTTCCTTTGGCTTAGGCCTTTTCAGTTTTTTGTTCCCGCTTGTCCCACTTTGGGAAAAAGCCCAGTTTTCTTCATTCCAGCATCCTTCATGATCTGAGGAGTTGCCTTTTCCTGAGCTTCTTTTTCCTGGGATGAAGGCAGAAAATTGTTTCTCATCTTAGAAAAATGTGCTAAGGTGAGCTCAGAAGAAACTTGCATATCCATTCATCAATGCAATTTATGATGTCCGACCTTTCTCAAGGAGTTGCAAAACAATCCTTCTTCCCCTGCCCGAACAAGATAATCAACTTGTTGGCAACTTTTTTTTTTCCCCTCCTTTACATATACACTACCTTCAAAATCAGGATCCTCTGAGGTATGAAGGAAGACAAAGAAATGAATAGATTTACAGTAACACACTTACCTAAATTACAAGCACCTTTTTTCATTTCCACTTTGAATAATTACCCACTTAAATCTACTATTTCGACAAATATATTTCAGTATATCTCATGAAAATTTCTGGAAGCTTTCAGTCTCAAATGTATCCTTCTCAAGGCAAAGTTTTCTTGTTCACCACCTACAGCAAAACTAACAACCAAAGGGAAAGCACAACATTTCTGCCTTTTGTAGGATGGGTAACTGTGCTCAGAGCCACAGCTTCAAGAGACATTTACACGGAAAGCACTGGACAGGGTTGTATGTAACACAGATCCTACAGACTACTATCAGCAGGCTGATGAATCAAGCAGGCTGGACAAGCCTTCAGTCAGAAAGCTAAATCTCAGATCACAAAAGACAAAACCAAAGAAGCACAGATAAATAGGAATGCAGACTGCAGGACTCAAGATGATCTGCCATGGACCATGAAGCCCCCAAGCCCCAATATTTCAGGCAATCAGACACAGAAACCCCATCACACACTTCTTAAACACCAGTTTAACATAAACTGTTGTTCTTCCTCCCATACCACAGCAGACTTGCGTGGTTCATGCTGTAAATGAAGCAGTTAAAACCACCCACCTCTGTCCACGTTAGCACGCAGAGACGTAAGCATGCCCTCTGACACCAGAGTTTTATAAAGAGCACCTTTGCAAGATCTCTCTGATTTCCTGGAGCCACAGGTTTCTATTTTTTTAACACAGTCACTGTCCTCTGTTTTGACCTGTTCTGGTAAGCTCTGGGGCACCACCTCCTCTGTTGGGGTCAGTGGTTCCACTTTAATGCTATCAGAAGCCTCACAGGGTACTTCCTTGTTGGCTGTAATACTAAGGAAATCAGGAGGCTTCGATTCTTTGGTGGTCTCCATGGGTTTCTCCTTTGATGTCTTCTTCTCTTTAGATTTCACTTTTTTCTTTGGTGATTTTGTATCCAACATGCTTCCCTTCACATTTGAGGATGGGCGGGCTTTTTTGCGTGGAGTTTCTTCAAGTCTCTCAGCACCCCAATCTCCTTTTGCAACAGCTTCAATTGTATACATTACACTCTCAATGTCCGACTCGG
Organism: Centrocercus urophasianus; assembly: GCF_019232065.1. Taxonomy (NCBI): domain Eukaryota; kingdom Metazoa; phylum Chordata; class Aves; order Galliformes; family Phasianidae; genus Centrocercus; species Centrocercus urophasianus. The sequence continues at coordinate 11,522,774 of NW_024884364.1, read as the reverse complement.
AGGACTGCCTCTTTTTACAAGGCTTTTTAGGGGTGGATTTTTCATTCGTGTGCCGGTCCAACTTATTTTTCTTCTTCTTCTTCTTTAACTTTTCTGGCTTGCCTAGCCCAAGGATACTCATTTCAGCTAATGAAAGCTCTGGAGAACGGCACACGTAATCCTTTGTGTTATCATTTCTCTCAAAAGGATTGCTATCCTTTAGAAGACCAGTAAAATCACTGCATTTTACAGTTTCTAATTCCTCAGCTTTTGTCTCATCCCAGTTTTTCAATGTCTCTGATTGTTCCATTTTTCTTGTACAGGAGTCTTTTATTGTTGTCTTCTCCAGTTCTTCCACTTCCATTTCTGGAACTTCCCTTGTCACATCTTCTGATACTTCCACTTTTATTTTCCCAGGTTCTTTCACTTTTACCCCTTCTGAAGCAAGGCACATCTAAAGCAAGTTAAAAATAGTTACTATGAAATAAACATCAACTGTTAACATTACTTACCTGTATTATCGGGAGTGCTACACAGGAAATCTCTCTAGGATCCTAATTTATGAAAGCAAACTATGCTGAAGAACAATACTGAAAAAATGCCAAAGTTCTAATGAAGCAGATGAAATAAGACTAGTGGATTCTATTGCTGTAAAAGACAATAACAACAACAACAAAAAACCCTACAAAAACATAATATTCTAAGTTGTGTTTCCATCCTTCAAGTGCCTTTTACATATCCTGGAAAGACACTGCTAGACTGATTTTTCAGAACATCTCAAGTGCAATGGAACAATACAGTATCTCACTGTCACCACAGTCAAGCTGTATGGAATCTCAAATCCATACCCCTCGCAGTTTCCAAATATCTCCACAAACAATTCTCTCCTCCACTTTCCAAATGGCCTCCAAAAGTGAATAAAAAAATTGACCAAATGTCAGCAATCATTTTCCTTTATTTCAAAGAGGAAAATGATTTGGAAGATACTATAAAAGCCTTCCAAATTTTTATTCTAATGCCACAGCCCTATCCTGCAAAGAACTGCAAAGCAGTAGTAGTTGCTATGGTTATCTCCTCCTGGAGATAATGTTAATGGAAACCAAAACAGCTCATTCTGTCTGAAGAATAGTGATATTCAAAATAAGAGCTATAACAAGGTCTCTCAAACTGCCATGTTCCTTCAGCAATTACTTGGAAGATGCATTCAGTTTCGGATCATTTGTAAGTCATGCTGACACTGCTACAGAGGCTAGCACATCACAGCGTAAAGCAGTTGTCCATGGGAAGGCAGGCTTTCTTCTTACAGTCTCTCTTACAGCTTCCTAACCTGAATTTCAAGTTCTATTTTGTTTCTAAAGCAACTGTCAATTGACTGGGTTTTCCTTGGATCGATTTTGAATTTCTCAAATTTTTTGCAAAGTAAAAAGATCACTAACAGAAACATACATCAGCAATGATACGACTCTGAAATAAGTTTCCAAAATTCCTTCTGTACCATATTGGGTAGAAATCCTTGATGTGGCACAAGTCAAACTAGGCTGACCATTAGAAACACTGAAGAATTGGCAGCTCACTGTCTGTTCATAAGCAGGTTGGATTACACCAGTGAGAATCCCATAACTTTGCTGAGCTGGGCTCTGGCACCAGTGTACTTCTGTGGCTTCACTGCACTATGATGTAAACCAGTCTGTGATTTCCAGAAGCCAAAGATCAATCTTACAAATGCAACTCACTGAACATTAATGATAATTTGTCAATTAAACACACTCTCTCACCAATGGATTTTTTTTTTCTTTTCTACCTTTGCTTCTCCTGCAGCAACCAATAGTACAGAAGGCTACATATGTAGCTACAAAAAAGTGTTTTTTGTTTTGTAAGATCTAAATAAACTCACAATTCAGTCTTTAAGATTAGGAACATACATTAAAAAAAAAAACAAAAAAAAACTTAGAAACAAAAGACATACAACATTCCTGTTCCTGTAAGAAGGCATTGGTTTTAACTGGTCTTAGATGGAGAAGTTGCTAAGAGAATTATAACAGAGCTTTGAGAAAAGTTATTGGCCGGCTCATTCTTACAGCAGTATGTATGAAAGGCAAAAATAACAAAAGTGACTAATGCCTTTTAAAATGTATTTGTAATGACAATGCAGTTTGAACAACAGACCAACCCAGCCCTTCCTTTGAACTCCATTCTGATCCCCCACCAACCAAACCTATCTAGTCAAAACCCTAATCCCTAAAAGGAGGGATTGAAGTGTTTCAAATAGAGATTGGATAACCCCTTTACTATCAGGGATTGGTACTTCTCATCAACTGCAACATGGACACTTAGAAGTCTCCAAACTGATTGCTAATCTGGAGTAATCTTAGCATTTTACACCCAAGCTGTAAAAACTTCCATAAACTACAGTGTAATTGTAACTGTGGCAACTGTGGCCTTCCAGACTAGGGCTATCGACACCATTAACTTCTCTGTCCCACTGCACCTGTAGTAATTAGTCATCAGTACTTTAATATTACCTCTGCCAGTTGAAATAATGCTGATGTTCCACACTGCTTTGTTAAATCAGGACCTGAATGGGATGTACTTGAAGAAATCTAAAACAAACAAACAAACAAACAAAGGAGAAGAATAAAGAAAAACATTATTTCTCCAGAATAATTCTCCTATGTTTATCACCTCATTTGAAAGGATTATTTCCTTCCTCTTGACAAAATGCATTCATAAGATTACATAAGCATATCAAAAAGAAGCATAGACGTGTGTGTGCTGTTACAAATAAAACCTCACTACTACACTGCACCAGTAGAAAACACCATGGACATTAAAAGCTATTTCCAGATTTGGGGATCTTCTTGACAGGATTCTCTCTGGAGGATGAAGTGAAGTACATACTTTCTCAGGTATAAATAGACTCCAGAGGCTCTGTTAGGGCACTGCATCAACCTATACAAGCACACAATCCAGTTGATGCTTCTGAAAGCTTCGTTAGAAATTGGTTTGCAAATTTCTTTCACTGTCGCAGTTTAAGAAGCGTAGTTCTATCAGGACATGGCACTGCCTGGAAGTGTCCTTCAGGATTCATATAACAGATCTGCTACGAAACCAAAGTCATGTAGGAGCTCTCAAGGTTTTGATAACCTTTCACGATTACTCTTCAGCATATGGAAAACTGTTTGGCAAGCAGATATCCAGTTATTCTCAAAGAAACTTTCTACTTCTATTAGACTGTATTCTACTTCAGCATTTTAGTGTTTTGCAACAATTTTCAGCTAGAAGTAAAGAAATAATTTTCTGAATTTATCAAAGCATCAGTCTCAGAACATCAGTATGAAGAAGAAAATGTTTACTGTTAAGGATATGTTCTAAAATCTTTGATCAACCTTGCAGGTTTCTTACAATTGCTCCCTTGGAAAGAACTTGAATTCTAGGAACTGAGGAACTAAAGCATTTGCTTTCATTTCATTACCTCTATCAGCTCAGCTTTTACTGTTTCCAACCAACATGCGCCCAAAAACCTGCTTTGCAGAAATCACACTCATCACTGCCATACAGGAAAGAACAAAAAAAGTTAAGAATGCTATCTCTATGCCTCCCAAATTCTGATGATTCCAGCACAAATCTCTGATTGCTGCTTACAGCCAGGCACTGTTAGTGCTGCAAACACGCTGCAGAACAGGAGAGATCTCCTTGCCTCCTGGAAGTGACATGCACTCAGCCACTGCCTTCCCCCTGCACTGAAGGCTGAAGACAAAGTGTCTGTGCATTCAGACACTGCACAAGGCCTAGCAGAGCTGATTAGTAGATTAGTAGCAGCCTGTCAGGCTTCAGGCTGTAGCATGGCTGCTCCAACTGTTTTTAGAGCTTTGAAATTCTTAGAAATCTTTAGGAAAGTATTACATCTGCTTTTACATTTTATCACCATCTGTGAAATAAAGAAAATGAAGGCACAGAGTGGGGAATAAATAAGATAAAATTGGCGAATCCACATAAGAGAGATGTAGGAGAAGCAGAGCAGTGTGGCATGCCAAAGCTGACAGGCTCCCACGCTCAGGATCTCTGCCATGCAAGCAGCATGCAGACAGCAGTCCAGCCCCCTCCAGTGCACAGCATCTGTGGTTTGGAGTTACAGTGGCACAGCACAAATGTCTTCCAAATGAACCTGTAAACTTAAGATGCCCTGGAAATGATGTGAGCTTAGTTTCTGTGGGATACTCCAAACCAGGTCCTAAATTGCTATCTGAAAAGTTAAGCTGAATCTCACTTTATTTGTCCAATTACAATCCAGCATCATAGATATCTCCAAAAACCAACCAACAAACAAACAAAAAAAAGAATAAAATCAGCAGTTCTAATCTACTATAAGAACTAGAGATAAGGAAGATGTGCTAAGCATGTCTTTGTCATTTCAAATCAGAGCCTTTAACACTAATTCTGTATATTTACAGCCTTGTAGGAATCCATCTGCACAATAGTCAAGACAGAGACCGTGGAAACCTGTCCAACATGCTGAAGCCACACTGCCACACTCAAGCTTCACTTCTTCCATGAAATGCAGCACTAACCCTGCACTCCTGTGGACAGGCTTCTGCACTTCCCTGAACTTGGGTCTTTATAGTCACATGGCACCTCTGAATGGTGACTTCCAAAGTCAGGCTGAACTCAACAGCCGTACTACAGAACAGTACTTCTGTCTCATAACAAAGCACACCTCTGAAACTTCTAGCATCTCCAATTTGGTGTTACGAGCCTTTTTTTCTGTCCCAGGGCTGCAGCAGTCACTGATGGTAGCTAAGGGTAATGACCCTTGCATTGGCACTGCTGATAATGTTGCAGCACACATGAACAAACAGTATTCCTGCCAGAGATTGCCTCTAGGGTAAGGTAAATTTTCTTCTACTCGTGTAAGTCCTCAAAGTTAATCTTCCTAGTAGCATTACCATCCTTGCAAGGCATGAAATACTCATCTATGCAGGCTCAGAGCATGGCGTTTTCTTTCAGGGCTTCCAATCTTTTTTTCCTCCGAGAGGAATTAGCCTCAGCAGCAAGAACATATGCATGGACACTGCTAGAAAAGATCCAAAGAACCACTTTCCTCACTGAAGGAAATCATTTTGGAAACAACAAAAAGTAGATGAGTAAGGTGGTAGGAACCTCCCTTACTCACTTGGAAAGCAGCATATAATTTTCATTGGCAGCATATATTTATAGGCCAAGCCTCAAAAGTTTGATTTATCCATGTGAAAAAGGAGACCTCCACAAGGTTACACTGAAAACTCTTAGAAATTTTCTAGGATCCTGGGAGACCTTGCCTTGTATTCTTAATTTCTACTGACACTGTAAATTTCATAATTCAGCATACTACTTCAACGTCCAAGCCTTCATACAGATTCCTGGATGATCTCAAAGACTTTTTTTACTTTTCTTCTCTTACTATTGGGTCCCCAGTTCAGCAATACACCTTCCAGGCTCTAAAATAAAACTTCACATTTTGAATCCTGGTATTCACCTCTTCATTAAAAAATAATGTAATTGTCTTGTCATTGCTATTGTGCTGGGGTTAGTTTTTATTACAGTAATAAGGTTAATACTCCTGAAAGGAGATAGAACTTCTGTACGGTGTCCAATAAAAGATGCACATTTACAAATGCATAAAGAAGAACTAGGTTCCCCAGGCCCACTACAACTGCCTAACTCTCTTACTATTTGATTATTTACTGAGTTATGCCTCTGGAAATACTGAATGTAATGCTAGAGCAAGCCTTGTACAACTCATATTCTGAAGGGGGGAAAACCACACATCTTCTCATTGTGCTGTTAATGGGTATAAATTTTACCTCTGCCAACTGGAAGAGTGCCGACTTCCCACAGTGCTTTACTGGCTCAGGACTTGACAGCTGGGAAGTATTTGATGAAATCTAGGTTTTAAATGAACAGAGGAGAAAATATTTCAGTGTTAATCAGGAAAGAAAAGAAGGAAGCAAGAAAAATAGTGAAGAAAGAATTAGTTAAATCTGTCACTTTTAGATCGTTCTGGCAAATGGCTCTACTTCAAACTAGAAATCTCATTCAAAAAACACGTAACAGGCATTTAGAAGTTAGAAGAACACAAGCACCAATAATATTCTGATCACACTGTGTGTTTTATGCCTCTCCAATTGAACAAAACATACTTAAAAAACATGAACTGTGGTGCTCAGTGTTCAATAAAATTCTACTGTAAAGCCCAGGCATTATTTGGTCAGATATAGAGGAAGATTATTTGTTTTCACAGGCACTGTGTGCTCATTTCACCTCCTTTCTTTAGGAAAGAATGTCTTTACATTTGGAGATCAGCTTTCTATACAGATGTTGCTGTGCTAGAAGGAGTGCTTGCTAAATAATTCTCACCGCATTTCAGAATTGCTTTTGCTGCCAAACTGTTCTGACCTGCTTCCAAGCACAGTATTACGAGTTCACCAACACAACAATTATCCATTATTTCTTGTATTTTATTTTGTCTGGCATGGCATTACATAGTAGTACTTGGGGTGGAAGTCCTGGAAAACTTTTAGATAGGGGCAAGATCACGGGTGTTTCTTTGACATTTGCCTCATTATAAAAATATACATATATGATCATGACCTTTTGGATGGAAAAATTATCAAAGTAGCCTCTTGGCATTTGAGTTTGTTGTTGCTAATAACTGGATTATTTGAACAGCTTTCCCATGGTCAAGGAGATTAATTATATGAAAAAAATAATTCTGAAAAATCCTGAAGTTTGTTTTTTTTTTTTTTTTTTTTAACTGCCAGCTACTAAAGATATGTTGAGTAATGTCTGACCATGCATTATTATTTCAGTATTAAACTAAAATAATTCAAAATCCTATTTCTCCCTTGGTGCAGCTCAGTGAACACAACTTCCCAAGACTCCTTGTACCCTGTACCTCATGGGAAGAGAGCTTTACATTTTCCTCTTTCTACTGTAATACATTCTCAGTTCTTAATGGTTTCTTCAGCACAGTATGAATGGTAGAAAAGGAATGCTCACACACTGAAGTGCAACCTGAGAATATGCAGGCATATTTTGCCTTCTGATGCATAATGTGAGAAAAGAGGAAAAAAATTAGTTTTGACAATGGGTTGGGCACTCTTAACAAAATGTGAGAACCTTGTAGTACCAATTAGGAGAGAGATGCAAAATTCTTCTTAAGAAAAAAAAAAAAAAGCAACATACAAAAACCTTCATCAGCAAGACAACAAGCAGAAAGAAAAGAAAGAAAGAGACCTACTTAGAACCTGTTCTGCCAAAGTTCCTGGCAAAGTGACAGAAGAGTGCAGCTGATCAATCAGGTCTCCAAGGGATTACATAGCTCATTCTGGGCCTAAACACTATCTTCCTTTTTTAATCAGAGTAATCAGTACCTGCAGTACCACAATCACAAATAGCTCCTTCTTATGCTGAGGCGTAACTTAGGGACCATTATGATCCAGTTACTTACTATACCTCGAACCATGCAGGTGATATTTTAGCTCCTGTATTACATTGTAGTTTGCACAGGATGCATGTGTCAGTTTTTCACTCATCTCTCCACCTCCCAGCCATTTCATTTCAATAAAGATATTTAATGATTGCAGTTCATAGACAAACATCAAGTATATTTAATTTAAATAATGACTTTACCATGGAAGACTACAGCTTTACCTAAGAGAAGTTGGAAGAGAACAAACTGAACTAGATCTCACAGTCTCCGTTTCACAGCATTCTGATCAAAGTTTTGGTTCAAGACTTCTTCAAGGCTTTAACGGAAAGGGTTGCCATCAAGTCTACTAAAAGTGAGTATGTCAAAACGCAGCAAGGAAGGAAAAAACCATCCTCAAGCTTACGTTTGTTCTTTAACAATGATAAACTGTTGGACTAGCAAGGAGAATTCTACTCTACTGAATGCTGGATATGATTGTATGTATTTCAGTTAATCAACCTAGAGGAAAGCTTCTGAAGAGCAGATGTAAGTGAAGAGTTTGGGTTTTTCAGCTTCATTTTGCTTAAGATGGTTAAACCAGCAGTTTTACTGCTGTTACTCTCTGGAAGCTTTATCTATGTTTAGTAAATGATAAAACTTTATGTAAGTAAGCCCAAGAGGTACTAGTGTCTCTTTTCTGCAGAGCAGTCCTCACCATCTGTTTGCATTTGCCAAACACACATCCATGTAAGACCAAGAGAGCAAGGGACCCCATCTGCTCTGCTTCCCTCACACGGCAAGGAGAACAGCAGCAAGCAGCCCATGTGAGCAGGCAGCTTGCAAACGACTGTCATGCAAAGTAGCACAACCCACTACTGAGAAATAACTGGCCTACATACTGGCTTTCTACAAAGGTAGCAGTGAGAAGAAAAAAAAGAAGGACCAAGTATTTGCAAGATCAGAGGAGAGAGAAAAAGCCAAGAACGTAACTTGGCCACACACCAAAATTAAAAACAAACTAGCAAGTAACAACTTATGAGGACATTGTGTTATCTTGGAAGACCACTGCAATTGCTGCATGCACACTCAGAGGATCCAGCAAAGTATCACTGCCATGATTCTGATCAGCTGTTGCAGCAAGTCAACATAGGGCATGTCTCATTAATTGTATCCTTATCAGCTTTAATTGAAGACTACAGCACACGTGGGACAGAAAGCCAGGCTGATTGAGGTTCCAAAGAAAGAATTCTATACTACATCAGCATATAATGAGCCATTTCTGAGTGACAGCAGACTTGGACACCTCTACTCAGGGAGTACATTTAAGACAAATTAAGTAAGACAAATCTACTTAATGGGATCACCGTCTTCACAAAGAAACATTTTCACTCACCCTGCTGCAAAGCATTAAAGAGAAAGGAAACATATGAAGAACGCCCAGTCAGAACCAAAAATGAGTTGGGATGGCTGCCAGAAGTCTCCAGGCACCACAAGCACAATTCACATTTCTTCACAGGTCTGCTTGGCCACTGGCTATATAACTACTTTCTCTCCCTCTTTTTCTTTTGTAGCACCGTACACTGCTGACAGCAATCTATTGCAAATTGCTTACCATAATTTAGTTTACTAAATGCAGTAATGCATTCATATTGACAAGACCCAGTAAGAAGTGGCTCAAAAAGGAATGGGATTTTTGCCAGACTTGACAAAGACATTCTGTGCAAATGGGTGAGGTCTTTATAAGTCTTTATAACTTTAAAGTCTTTATAACTGAAAGAGCACAAGCAGCTTTAATAGCTAGAATAATTACAAAAAAAAAAAAAAAAAAAAAAAAACAAAAAAAAAAAGATTTTTTTTATGTATATATAGTATTTTCCCCTGGAACAAAGCAAATGAAAATCAAGTGGCAATCTTAAAATCATTTCTCTGTTACTTTAGATAAAACACAAAGTTAGTCACTGCCACTGAGGTTTTATAACGACAGTGAAACATATGAGGAATAACCTTGAAATAAAGTTTATTTTGGGATGATGGGTAGTTCTAGACACTGAAAAACAGCCAAGAAAATACAACTTCCCCCAGACTACAGTAACATTTCAGGATTTTTAACAGGAAAAAAGATAAGTCCTGACTTTAAACTTGTCCTCTCCAAAATCTAAGTAACTTTTAGGCACCTCTTTTTCCCCAGTATTTGATGATTCATACGCGTACTCCAGTGTGACAAGCGAGTTGCCTTAGCACAGTGGTATGAGATCCAATACACTTCCACATTCTTAAGACAGTTTTCAGGTTTGATGTTCTGTTGTTTCATCATTTAGGAGAGAACTGATTTTAGATTCTGTGAAGCTCTGAAGGTGCTGTGAGTCAGGTTTCATGAAATGTTTGAAAATGCTGCACTCGTGGGACATTGAGCAACCTGGTCTAGAGGGAGGCGACCCTGCCTATAGTAGAGGATTGGAACTAGATGATCTTAAAGGTCTCTATAGAGTCATTCTGTGATTCTATGCTGGAAGGATATCATATTCTGCTCAACTTCACATATAACTAAAATTGCTGTTTAACTGAAATGTATGATGGCCAAGATTTTTGAAACTAACTTAGCAAATTTACTTGCGCAAGTCTTGTCAAAAAAAATTCACAAGAATGTTCTGTAGTTTAGATCTTTTACTTTCTTGGCTTCACCTGCTAAATTCCACTAACTTTCCTTGGTAGAACTTTCCAGTTTAATCTGAAACTTAAAAAAAAAAAAAGTAGCACATACAGAAGCTTCTTTACAACTACAGACACTACTGTATATTTTATAGGATTGCTTCTATTCAGTTATTTCATGGCACCTGAATCACAGTTTTCTTTTTTTTTTTTTGTAATTACAATTTTTAAGGAATAAGTCAAGGCCTAATAAATCGTCCTAGCCAAGCTAAAAATACAATATATACAATTAGATTAATATCTAAGAGAAGGAAGTCTGTTGTTTGTAGTCAAGCCTCTGTAACCCCATGGAATAATCAACAGGGCATCTTTTCATCCCATAATGTTCCTCCAGAATAGTACTAGCTCCAATAGTAGTTCCTTTACACACACACGGAGTATGCCTTTAGTTTAAGAGATTCTGTGAGCAGTATCAGACTCCCCCAAATGGAGAAAAAGAGAATGTGTGAGAAATTAGTTTATAGAGGAACATTAAACACATCGGTGAAGAAACTTCTAAAAGCCACCTATAAGAACTCTAAATTTTCAACACACAAAGGAAGGAGGATAGCTTACATACTGAAGGGTAGTTTACAAACTTAGAGGTCACCACCTAACAACGCTGCTACATATCCTTGCAGCTGTTATGAGCAGACTTTGACCTGTAAGCCTATTTTTCAGAGGATTCCTGTGTTTAGGGCAGCTATCGTTTTCCACTACTGCAACTTCTTCCCTGAGCAGTGCATCGTGTCACTTCAGAAGGTCTTATTTTTTTCAATATCCCTAAGCTGCTTAACCTTCAGTGACAACTCTTATTGGCTCCATGCCTCCTCAGAGCCTGTCCTTCCATGTTTTAGCTATCATACCTCAGCAAACTGAAATAATGCAGACTCTTCCGTTTGTTTTACAGCTCCTGGAACTCCCGGCTGTGATGTGCTTGAAGAGATCTGTGAGGAAAATAATTTTTAAATTATTTAGCTCTTCAGTTTCATTACCAAACTTCAACATATAAACTTCAACAAGCAAACACTATCTGCTTTCCCAGCAGACATGCAAATGGTGATCCTGAATCGTTTTTAACAATGGAAATCTTTCCTAGGACCAACTAAACAGACTAGAACCTTTCTGAGGGGCTTGTTTTTGCCCACTGATATGTTAAAAGAGAGTTAATAACAGGAACTTGACACTGTACTATATTTCACTATTCAGTTAAAGACCCAGGCACAGAATGGTGGTGCTGATAGAGCACAAATTGCTACTTTGTGCAGAAGATAAGTGAGGGCAGAAGCACAACACATACACATACTTTTAGAAGAGATAACAGATCTATCCCAATAACTAAGGAAGCTGCATTTAAAAAAAATACATTTATTTTTACCTTTTCTAGCTTGTGTCACTTCTTTTTGTTGCAAACAGCACTTCAAATTAATCGTACATCTAAAATGTTTATTTTGCTGCTAATACACATACTTGCTGCATACCAAATGTGTGCAGCCTCACTTCAAACAGTTTAACATCCACGAAAAATAAACTCGCTAATATGCATTTCTAGTTACTGAATATCAGTGAACTACTTCTGAACTGCAAGCTTCAGCAGTGCAGGTGAGCTTATTTCCTTGCATTCACTGAAATTCTTTGATGGGTTAAGCAAAGTCAGAGTTCACAAGCCCTTAGCAAGAGCGTATCTTGCAACACAGCACAGTTCCTCTGTACAGTCATGATTCTGGCACTTTTTTTGTTTAAGCACTGTAAAATGAACTCAGTATTTGGACTTGCATTTGTCTTATTGGTTGCAAGACTTTACAGCAACACTGAAGAAACAGACCGTTATCAAAACGAACCCTACAAAATACCATGTTGTTCAACTGACAGGGTAAGTAATCAGAAGTATCTCACTGGATTTTTTTTTATTTTCATAATTAACACTGGAATTTATCAACTTTAAGGAGCTTCTAAAAATTGTTTTTAATTGATGGCGAATCAGGCATTCCCCTTTTGCTAACAAGAAAAGCCACTAAGTTCTTTAGGAGCCTAATGGCAGATTTTATATTTTACACTAACCTTTAATCAGAAATAAAGGTTCAGTGCATTAATCTACCTCTACTACATTTTAAAAGTCTCAGCTTTTAAGTTAGAGCTCAAGGTCTTGTGAGCTAATGTTAAAACTAAAATCAGTTTATGTATGCAAGGATTGGCATCTACCTGCTCTGTAAGTGATGACATCTAGAGAGAAATATGAAAGTATAAGAAGAGATGAATAATATAGACAAGGCAGTGAGATTTGTGGCTGGTGTGAAACCAAATAACAAAATGAAGCCCCTCCTGTGACAATTTTCTTTTTCCCCACAGACACTCAAATACTGTCTAGCATCCTGTCTAATCAATAGTGTTTTAGCTAAATATTTATGTCACTGGATTAAGATCATTTCAGAAGTTGAAAAGATGTAAGCAAGCAAGTGATGCTTACAAAGGGCCTGGATTCTTTGCAACCCTGTGATACTTATGCCAATTAAATCCGCTAAAGTTTGAATGAAGTAGGGTATATTTAAAAGCAAAAAACTCATCTCAGTGGCACTGTATAGCAATTCCTAGAAATACGTTAATAGCAATGTTGTAGAAGCACACAGAGCTGTTTTGTGGTTATAGAAGAAAATTTTGGAAATTCCAAACCTACAATTATTTTTGATAGAGCTGGTGAATAAGGCAGTCACAAAGAATCATAGAATGGTTTCTATGGGACCTCAAGGAACCTCAAAGATCATCAGGTTCCAACCTCCCTGCCACAGGCAAGATTGCTAATCGCTGGATCAAGTACCAGATCAGGCTGCCCAAGGTCCCATCTGACCTGGCTAGATGACATAATATAACATCCAAATGTAGGTATCAACTGGAGTCTGTCGACACAAGTGCAGGAATGAGATCTCCACATCACTGCTTAAACCACAGCTCCATTATTACACTAGGGTTTCAGCTGTGTTCCTGAACACATCTGCACTTCAAATCAGATGCATCTACCTGACACGCGATCCAATAACTGTAACCCCCAAAAGAAGGAAGAAATGCTACCATGAAATTCAGTCAGTTTTTTTGATTTCTCTTTCAGCTGAACACCAGATACCTCTTGAAAGAAAACACTGGGAAAAAAAACAATCCCTTTTTTAAAGAAACTCACCTCTGCAAACTGAAACAACGACGACTTCTGACACACTTCCGTAGAATCAGTCGCATCAGATTGGCAAGTATTTGAGGAAACCTGAAACAAGGAGTGTGGAGATTAAGACCTCATTGGTGTTTCTCTCAAGCTAAGAACAACTGGAGGCAAAATGAAATGGCAGGCAGTAGTAACACGAAGAGCTGTTTAAGAAAAGATGGACAATGTCATGTTTCACACTCCTGGACCAGCTAAATCAAATTAAAAGGTGAAAACAGCTCAGTACCTATACTAAAGTGTTTGACAATCACATAAGAAATAGCACAAAAATACCAGGGACTGGGTTTTTGGTTTTGTTCTTTTACTTCCTGTTACTCCAAATTCTGCAAGTTATATGCAACAAAACACTGATTGTTTTGGGCTGCATACACAGCTATCTTGTATTCAAGATGCAATCCATGCCACTATCTCTTCAATTTACACTTCCACTAATTACTTAGAAGCTAAAAAAAGTTTTTCAAATGGCTGAGTGTTGCTAAGTGACAGAAATAATTGCTAATCACTTCACAGCATGAAATAGGTAATTAAGGGCACCACAAGCCTAGAACTGCTTAAATAACTTACATAAATGGATATCTGTTTAGAGGTGCTTTTGAGGAGTATTGCAAGAAAGCATTGTACTTTCCAATATCAAAATTCAGACAAGAGACTGCTCCAAAAAATGAAAATAAAAAGAAATCACAACACAACAGCCATATAAGAATTCATACAGACCTTATTCATAGTACTGAAAATTATCATTCTAGCATCCTTCAGTAAAATAATTGTCTTGAATATCAAGTGATGCATTTGAGTATAAAAGACTTACAATATGTGAGTCTCAGAAGTTAATATACTGCTAATATAAAATAGAGTATGTAGAACAACTTACAGGAAACAGCAGAAAGGAGGGAGGCTTTGTGGGATTTTCAGAAAATTGAGTAACAGGGTGGAATTTTTTTCCCCCAGTGATTTTTAATTTTTCATGAAATTCCAACTGACTTGAAATATTTCAAGAAGAATGTGGTATTTATCTTCTTTGTTATCAGAGCATATCTGTCAATAGCAGGTATTGGTGAATACCCAGTTCAGCTAGCAAGTGCATCTGTTGCTGCAGGAACCAAGCACCAAAGGGTAACCAGGCCTACAGCTTGTACTGCTGCTCATACTGCTGTCTGCTCCAGATGCTTGAGCATAACAGCAGCAGCAGAATGTTTTGCTTCAGGAATCTGCCAGCACTACTACTCCCAGAACACTGGATCCAAACGCAGGAGAATGATGCCACATGACAATTTGCTGAGGTACGCAGCTGAACTTGTTTTTTTCCCCTGCCGCAAAACCACATAGCAACAATGCTCCCATTCTATTTACTGAATGTGGCCCCAAGCCTGCTGGAATTCAGTAAGTAGACAACGCTCTCAGACACAAGGTTTGAATGTTGGGTGGTCCTGTGTGGAGCCAGGGGTTGGACTCGGTGATCCCTGTTAGCCCCTTCCTAGTCAGGACATTCTGCGATTCTACCCCAGGAGCACAGTCTGAGGGCACATGCTGGGACAGGCACAATTTCTTCATGTCACAAGATGGGAACAGCGTGCTGTGCAATGAGTGGGGCCCCATTTCCTACTGTTTTGCGCTTAAAGGATAGATTTTTTGGTGCCTTGTCAGTCAGCAATTCTAAAACCATTTTGTGGTTAGAACAATCATGGTTTTGCTATTAATTTCTGATATCTTAAGACAGTGCTGCTGCCTTCATTTAACAGTAGCATTAAGTTGAGGATGTCATTTTTACCCAGCTGTTGTTCCTACACTCTTGGGGGAAATTGATCATCTCCAGGACTTCTGGAGACACACATACCTACTGCCAGATCAAATGTATCTCAAGTATTACAATAATTACTGGAGGGAACAGCTGTACAAGTAGCGCCATTGTACTGCTTTTCTTTCCTGCAGTAATAAAACGTCCTCAATTTTCATCATCTCTTCTTCACTTTCCTCCTACTTGCTCATCCTCTACTGCACTGAAGACATCTGTTTCTAATTTACAGCCTCGGCCATGACACTCTGTAAAGACCTGGGCAGACCAGCACAACACACTGCACAACCACCCTGCAGCAGCGAGGGGGAAGCCATTAGGATGCTGCCACCATGAGCCCACAGTCCCTTGTGGTTACCAAAGCCTGCTCTAAAATGAGTGAAAACAGATCGTCTTCCACACTGACTGATGCAAGGTTTTAATGTGGTCCTGATATGCAGCAGCAAGGGGAAACCGGTACAAGAGTCAGGTCTTGGACGGTGCTACACATTCAGCATTTTCTGGGAAGTAACCATAGCGGCCACTAGATGCTGCTGTAAGGCAAGCAACGGACCTCGTGGGCAGGGAAGGGAGGCGAGCTTTAAAGCAAGGAGTACTCCTCACAGAGTTTCAGGTTTTCTGCAAATAAAACAGCTGCAATAAAGTAACAGGATGAGGCTTTCTCTCCAGTAATGAGAGTAATACGAACAAGCCTGTTAAGCATTTTTATTCCCGTGTTAAGCAAAATGTGCTTGTATATGCATCACAGTTTTGCTTAACTGGTAAAAGGACCCAAATGCCAGGCAAAAATTGCTTGTGCCCATCTTGTATTTGCTGTTGCTAAGGTTTTTAACTTCCCTCGCCTACCATTTAATAATAGCTCTAAGCCTCTGTTTGGAAATCCACCATATGATAGTGAATTCTCTTATTAGACGAAAAATCTTCTTGTCTGTTGAAAAAAAATGATGGACATAGAAACATAGCCAGCATATAAAGATGATAACTAAATCATCGAAGCACTTCTGTAAGCATCACTACTGTGCCTCTTTCACTTTGTTTTGCTTGTGTATGCTCACTTTGTTACCTGGTATCTGGAGAACTGACAACTCCAACTTTAAACAACTGATTTGAAAAACCCCTTTACATCCATTTAACACACGCTTCAGAAAAAAATATATACATATATCAGTGGGTGTTAAATCAATTTACTTGGAATTAGAAGAGCTATTAGCTAAGTATTCTTCTCCTCATCTTTTCTGAAGTCCTGAACAAACTGTGTGACAGTGCTCCTCTCCTTTATATCAACAACTTTTAAGATGTTAACAGTATCTTAAAACATATGCTTACAAGGCCACCCAAGCCTGCATTATAATACATACACAGACAGTTAAACTAAATAATCTCCATTATGGCAATTCCCCAATTGAAGAACCCTATATACACTTTTTTTTTTTTTAATGGACACGCACATTTTAATACAAATGAAGACTATGTGATTTCATTTAGAGTGTTCTTTTAAAAAATGATACTTTTTATTTTTTCATTTTCAATGCAAGTGTCAGAGTTTTAGATCCTGCATACGCTTATTGTCTTATATGAAAACAGTACCTATATTTTCCACAGATAAGCAAGAGCTGAACCTTTTTACTGGGGGATACTTCAACAGTTACCTCAGGACAAAGAATTCTCTCTCTCTCACGTTGATAAAATCGAGCTGAAGTCTCCCCATTTAAGAGGGAAGAATCTTACCATATCTACAATGAATTAATGAGCTTTTCTTTTTAGCTAGTCATGCCATCTCCCAGCCTATTCTGCCAACCTCCCAACACTGTTTAAGTGTGAAACTATTCAAGCGTAAACATGGAAATACAGCTGTAGGCTGTCAAGGTGTGCAGACATGAACATCTCATGAATCCTCTTTCGTCTGTCCCACAGATGACAAGCCAGAAGTGCCATTCAGTTAACCAAGCCTAAGCAGTTTTGGGGAATTTTACTGCATTTGGGGGATAACACAAGCCTACAAAGTATCTGCTCTATATCTAGCCATCACAGACAGACTGAATCAGAAGGTAGTAAGTGAAAATGACTACCTATTTTACACAATATATCAGGTACTTTATGAACAGTTTTCAAAACCGTCCCATAAAGAAGGTCATGAATAACAATCAGTCTAAAGAAAGACCAAAGCTCTCTGCCTTCCCGGAGATATGCAGGAAACTCTTATTTACTGCAGTCTTCTACAAAAATGAAATGTTTGCAACAGCAAATAAACTGCTAACTTCCCTTTAGACACAAAGAGTCAATAGGAATAGACTGCAATACTTTGATTATTTGTTAGCACTTGCATGGTTTCAGAATGCATAAATAATGACTATATGGAAATTATTAAATATTTATTCTGCTATTTGTGCCAAGCTGTGTTCTTGTACTACGCAAGAACATAAGCACATGAGTTCCTTGACCAAAAGAGCTTGCAAATCACTTGTTTGTTTACAGTTGCTATATCTCATCTTTTCCATCTGTGATAATATCCTCTCATGGGGCAGACTTGCCTGGTTGGATCATGTATTCATCAACCCATGGAGTGAGTACCAAACTGGTATCAAACCCTGGACTGGTTGGAGAACAAGACCCACATCACTGGACTCACATTTCAGTTCCACCTGAGGTTACCCATGAAGTATCTTAAGCTCTGCCTCCCATCTGACAAACATTTCCCTTCAGAGCTCTTTTTAAACTGAAAACTTCTGGTAATGTAAAAAAGAGAGATCCTTACCTCTTGTGCAGTCAGGGCATGTTCCCCAGCTAAAAGCAGCATACTCAGGCCTCCCATTTGTGTAGGATCTGTTAAAGAATAAAACCAAGTCTTACACGTTTATTCATTTGCTTGTTTAAAGAACCATTTGCAGCGCTAAACCCCCAGAAGACTACTTGTCACAGACACTCTAAGCAAGCTGCCATAAAAGGCGGTTCAAGAGAATCACAAATAACCATTTCTGTACCCTCTGGGAAAGGCTTTCAAGGCTGTTTGAAGGATTTAATTGGATTTGTGTGCTTAACACCCCATTGCATGGATTTACAAATTTTACCGCCAAAGGTTTTATGCTCTACAGAGATGAATATCTTTAAAACAGCAAGTGTAATGATCTCATACACAAGCATACACAAAGAAACTCTAATATTGCACTTGCTCATAACTCAATGGATGCTCCTCCCAAGGGAGTGGCTCCCTACCTTAGATAATGAACCAGTAAAGGGATGGAACAGAATGACTTGATAAAGCTCTGAAACAAAATTCCAATTTTCTTTTTTACTTTAATTTAGAACTGTATTTAGTGGTGAAAAGTGTCAGCCTGACAACTCTGAAGCATGAAGCACTCTCAATCCTCTGTGCCAGTACAGCACAAGCACTGGCCAGGCAGGCTGCCTGCCTACTTGTTGCCCAACCAATACAACATTTAACTGAGGAAAACAGAATGAAGATAAATGTTATTTCTCCAAGTATTTGGTTCTGACAGTTCCTAGCCTCCAGCCTTCCTGCACCTCACAAGTTCTGAAAAAAACAGGAACAAAAAGTGAAAACTATCAACACTGGTACAAGCTCATGAAGTAGCTTTTCCACTCCAAATAGTGTTTGCTCTTCATCATTATGAAGACTAATTATCTGATCTTGGGTGAGTGCCTTGGAAGCAATACAGGGTCACAATTTAACAAAGAGCCATACAGAAGGAAGGACAAAGTCCATGGTCCAAATGGCTCGTACAGCAGCTACAGTGTGAGAGAAGGAAAAATCATTATACTTGCTGTATTTCTGGAAACATCAGTACCAAATGATACTCAGGTCTCCCTGAACTCGTCTTCCAATTTCTTTTAACTAGCCTATACAAAAGCCTCACTCTACAACAATAAATTGCATATGCCCAGGACTATTCTCTGGAACGAGGGCCAACTGGCACAACTCCCCTCTTCTGTGTGTTTGAAAACTGTTAGCCTCTAACAGAATGGTTGCATCCAAAACACCCGTGGGGAAGACGATTCCTATGGCCCATTCCTGAGATACTGCAGTACAGCACTGCCTTATGCCCACATCACACTGATCATCCATAGCTACTCTCTTGAGTTTCACCCTAGTTGCCTTAGGTCTTCCTCCTCAGTTTTTGCCAACTGAAGAACTAGTGTACAGCTCTAAAATTCTTCCCCTACTTCTTAAATATCTTCTTTGAAGAGTATGTGCTCTCAGATTTCTGCTAATCAAATAAGTAGTCTAACACAAGGACAAGGATAGATCTATTTTTCCCCACTTCCTTCAAGTAAGCAAATACTTAAAGTGCTCATTTAAAACTAAAAATCATGAGGAGAAAAAAAAATGACAGCTTAGTGTAAAGTGAACATTTAATTTTGCGCTCAAGCAAATTGAATCTTTATGCTGCAGCTGGAGCAAAGGGCTAGCATTTAACTGATCTTGATAAAGAGAAAAATCCTTTCACTTAGGTTTGAAATTACAAAATAACTTCACATAAAGGAAGACAAAAAGGTATACACACAAACAGTGCCATGTGCTTATAGAGCTTTCTCAGCACAATGTTTCTCTTGTGGCACTAAGAACCTACTAGCATGAAAGAGGAAGAATTCTAAGTGCTACTTTAAAGTACTTTATAGTTAAATCAACAGTTACGAGAAAATAGCATACACATCTGACTTGCAGAATAGGAAGTGATTTGTGGCTTCCTCAACAGCTTTCAGCAGTGATTAAGCTTACACCATCTCACTGTATGGAAATTATATGCTTTCTTTGTATTAGTCTGGTTAGAAACTTAGAAGGCTAGCTTATTCAACATCACCATTTTTCAGTCTGAGAAAAAGAAAGAACTGAGAAAGAGCTAAGTGCAAAAATCATCAAGTAAGAGTTTCAATTAACTTTCACCTGACTTCAGAATTAAGCTTCTTTCTAAAGAATAAAACTTGCATCTCTATCATGACATTGGCTATTCTAGGGAGTGTCTTCTTCTGAGACAGAAATGTAAAAGCATTGGAAATCTTCCACTTCTCTCCAGGAAAGATGTTGCCCACTTTAGCTCTGTAGCTGTGACAGAAGATGTTGTAATGGACACCTTCACTTGAGAACAACAGCTGTCTTTGCCTTATGTCCTCAAACAGAACACAAGAGAGCCATGCCATGACAAAAGCATGCTCAAATGCAACTCACAGGCTGGACAAGCAAGGACACCACTAATGATGCTGCAGATCAGAAGCCCAGTGATGCTGTTACATAGCAGGTAAGAGGAGAGACGGCCAGCAGGGGGACATATTTCATTTAATTTTGGAAAACATAACAAGCAAAAATAAATCAAAAAAGGATTTACAGTTGCAAACAAGTAAAACAGGTTTCCTGGAATGACTGTGGATTGTCATATAATCCTTGTCCTAATGAAGTGATCTGCCTTGAAGACGCAAAACAGTCAAGCCAGCAGCATTTCAGAGATAAAGGTATTTCTACGGTCATTCAGCTACATTTTGGTTAATCAGGCAGTACACAGCCTGGATTTTAAAAGAGGAAGTCCTAGACTCAACAGTTCAGATTTGAACTAAACTATCACATGGATCTGAGGAAAGAACACAAAACATGGTTACCATGACACTTATAATCCATTTGGTGTGACAGATCTGTTGTGATTTAGATGCTGCTACATCTCTGACAGAAGCAGTCATTAATTCATGGGCTACTGCTATTCTCATGAAATAGCCAGAATTCATTGGCACGGGGACTGGAGCAAGACCCCCATGAATCACTACACTCGCTTACTCAGTTTGAAGTGAAGGAATTTAAAAAAAAAAAAAACAAAAAAATCACATTAAAACAAAATAGGGCCTTCTTCAGAACTGAATGTTTCCATAGATTAAATGGATTACTTTCTAATTAATTCTTAAGTTCTCTGTCAGATGTTGATTAAAGATCTCTCCTATCAGGTGAGGGACAGCAGCTGGGCAGACCAAGAGTTACTGCTTGTTCTTCCAGTTAAGTCAATGAACCTGTAATGAAAATAAATTATGCCTCTCTGCTAGCCAAAGCAGAATGGGATGAGGAGGCTTGCAGGTTTCAGAACTGATCTCTCATATGTAACTATGTGCCATGAAAAAGTATTCTGAATTACATTTCACAGTTTCGTTGCGGCCAGGAGGAATTTCATTACAGGAAATTTCATACCACTAAACTGGCAAAAAAAGTACAAAAGTCTTCTTATCCCTTTTTTTCCCTACTCGTTCCACAGAATCATTTTCCCTTCTCTAGCACATGACGTCACTAAGCAGAAAAATCCCGTCTCACAATCATCGTAAACTAGGTAGGATACAGAAGAGTCTGTAGTGCATCGACATTTATAAAATGAGAAACTTTAAAGAGGAAAGGTGTGAGGGAATAATTTTTCACTCAGTTCTTAAGCTGCTAGTATTTAAGAACATTAATATATCTATACTTAAAGGTCATGACTGCAACAGTTTCTGCCAGTTGTGGATATCAGCAAGAGATTATCTGCTCTTCACCAACACAAGCTCTCCAACTGTACTGCCTTTCGTTTAAACTTCTTATTTTGTAAGTAAAATGAAATCATACTTTTCTTGCTTTAAATACAGACAACTTAGTTCCTCAGGAGCAGCCATCCACAAGAACTAGAAAATGAACATCTCTAGTTCTAATAGCAGACAATCCTGAGCTAAAGAATTAATCACATCTGGACTCCAAATGACCACACCTTAAAAGATGTCATATATACCTGGACTTGACTCTAAAAAAAGTCCTCAAACAAAATAAGGATGTTCACCTATGAGAAACCTCTCAAGACAGAAGTCTCACCTGCCATCCCAAAGTTAAGCTGTGGCATTTCTTCACTTTTTGTCACTTTCCTCGGGCTTGGTATATCTTTCGCAGAGTCTGAAGGGAAGGCCCACAGCTTCTTCCTGCTTGTAACAGTGGATGTCTGGGTTTTCACAGGTTTGTTTGTTGTGGGGCACCACTTGTACCCTGGATTTGCCTTCATAAACGCATCCTTGTACTAGAAAAGTAAAGAAAAGAAAAAATTACTGATCATGATACTATCTACAGGGCAGCAGAATATACTGCCTGTAAGAGGATTCAATAAATAATCCTTAAATGCCTTGATTTTTTAACTGTGTGCTTAAGAGTCCAACCACCAACATAGTCTAACAAGAAGATAAGCAAAGTCATATTTTAAAAAAAGTCACTCTTCTCTTTCCTTTCCTGAGGGCTTATTATGCACATCAGGCCTAAGTTCTGATCCTGCAAACAGCTCCCTGGGGCTTGTATTCTCACTGTCTGAGAGAGAAAAAGAGAGAGATCTTTTCTGAGAGAGAAGATAGCTTCTGAATTCTTTTTCAGGTACAGTCTGTTTATTTTCTAGTTTGAATGAAATGAAAACATTCACTTGGCAATAAATGCAGTGTAATGTCCCTTCGCACTTGTTCTCTAACAAGTTGATATTTTAAAATATTTGAAGTAAATTCTTTTCCAAGCCCAGCACGTTCATTTGAAAATAAACTGCTACCAGTATTTTCTCTTTTTCAGTAACTCCTGATAAGTCACCCCAGCCTTCTCTCCAAAACAATCCTGTGTGACTGCAATAAAATGAAGTAGGACCATTTAAAATTTCCTTTGGCCTTGACCACGTATCTTAGTTGTTTGCTGTCTTCTTGGTATGAGGCAGCAAAACAATCTTAGCAAGACTACACATGGAGAAGTAAGACCCGAATCCTACAGAGGTTGGCTGGGGGAGGTAATAACGGGGAGGATGGGGATCTATTCTATTTTCAAACACAGAAGTGACATTTTCCAAGTATCTTGCTGCCCAGGAAAGAATTTTTTTTTTTATTTAATTAAATATTAACAGCAGTAAGATGAGCACACTTCAGTATTTCAAATTTGCTGACCTGCAAGGTAGAAAACAGACGAATCAGAGGAACATGCCAAACATTCCAGCTGCAAATGTTTGCCTAACGATCGATAGTGACTTGGAGCACTTGCTGCTGTCGGAGGCACGCTGCCAAGCATGAACCAGGGCTCACTGCAGGGAGAAGGGGCTGAATTCCTCCCAAACCATTATTAGGTAAGTCTGGTCTTGACGGCTACAAGCAACCAAGTGAGTTCTTTGGCTATATGCCAGGGCAGCTGCAAAGAGCTGCTTCTGTGATGACACATGCTCCCTCCTACCCAGCTGTCCGCAATCCCAATTCTACCACAGAAAAGCACCTATGTTTCACATACACACATGCACAGCAACTTACACAGAGGGGGAGAAACTCCCTCTGGTATCAAAACAGAAAGAGCACTCAGAGCCCTGTCCTCTAGTAGAGTCACTGCCATACTTTCCCAGCTCAACACACAGCACCGTGCCTTGTGGCAGCCTCCCTGCCACACGTGCATCTCTCTTACTTTCACTTCCATCTTACACTGTCAGCTGGCACTCTCTACCTCCAGACTGTAGCAAGGATAAAAATGATCCAATTTACAAGCAGCACGGCACTGTGTGAACCTACTGTGTCAAGTCCAGTATTTATAGAAGTGGCTATAAATAATAAAGATCTGCAGGGGCTGCTGACCCACATACACCCTGTATTTTCTGAACAGGGAAGATTTAATAAATCTGCAGATGAAGGCCCGTGGCACCTCTCACCTCACCCCTTTTCCCTATTCCTCAGTTTGGTTTGAGAGTTCATTTCACCAGTGAATTTGCAGACCACAGAAATAGCCTCACCAGGGAAGGGAAGGGGAGGGGATAAGGAAAGAGGTGGAAAGGAAATGCACAAAGAAAGCTTTGCCTTCCATTGTTAAAGCTCCAGCCCACTCATGAATCATGTTTCCAGCCTGCTGAGTTAAAAGCACAGAACCTCTAGCGATGAAGTGCGTAAGCTCTTTGTATCAGCATTGCTGCTCTAAATAATTGAATTATTCTACAGATTAATTCGACAGGCTGCCCATCAAATGAGGACCATAATTCACACCATTTGTAAGACGAAGCAGCAATAAGCTTTTAATCAGTTTCCAGCAAGGGCAATAGAAGTGGCATAGTGTATTAATGGATTTTTGCCTCTGCAAAGCCAAAAAGTTAATGTTAACAGCACTCTTGAAACCCCATTCAGGAGCCAGGGAGGACAACTCAGTGGCTACTTTCAGAATTTCAACACTTGTGATAAAAGGAAAATAAATAAATGTAAAAGTTAAACAAGAACCAAGAAGCAGTTTTATATAAGGCTTACAGGGGCCTGGTCCAAACCTCTGGCAGACTTTCAGTATTGACTGTCGTGACTATTAGACCAAGTCCTAAGAAGAAGTGATAGATTCTGCTTGGCAGGTCATGAGATAACTTAAATGAGCTACACAGGAACAAGAAACAGCCTAAGGCAATAGGAGAGCTTACTCTTTTCCTCCATTCAACCAACTGTGCAGTAAACCAATTTAACACAGTGGCCTAAGGAAGTCTCTAAAGTCACTTTAAGAAAAAAAAAAAAAAAAAAAAAAAAAGATAGAAAAAGAAATTTCCTTATTCTGGAAAGTAAAGACATCACATTTGTTCCCAGGTAGAATGGCACAGCAGTGCCTTCAGGACTGCCCTGTAGAGTCATGTCCTGAAATCTAAGGTAGAGTAATAATAATTCAAAAAAAAAAAAAAGGATACGTTTGTGAGCTTGGTATGATGCATCTTTCCTCTCTGTGAAAGCTTGGGGAAGGATGCATTATGTGGTAGGACAGATGCCACTTCAGAGCCAAGGTCAGAAAGGGTGTTGCACTTAAATGTAACTTCCCTGAGCTGCTCTCATCACCAAATAAAAAGTTTGCTTCTTCAGAAGCTCACTGAGCGGATTCAAGGTACACCTCTGGGCACCAGTCACCATATTCTAAATGTTGAATATATGTTTAAATACCACCAACTTTCTACGAAAAAATAAATAAGTAAAAATCATACTAGAGATCTACCTAAACAAACAAAGAAATAAAAAAAAATCCCTCAGAATTCTACACTGTTCTTAATTCCTGAAGAGTATTGGGTTACCTAGTGAGCTCATTGGTGAGCTCACAGGCTGCAGCAGGGAAAACCAGGCATTTGTCTTCTCCTGTGCCAAGGCAGCTACACTTTGATTTGCATATTGCTGAGATAGTATCAGTTGCTGGTACTACACGAGTGATAAACAAAGTTGCTTACTAGATGCTAGACCTGATTTAACTGGTTTTATAAACTCTGGCTTCAAGTAATAAAACCATTCTCAAGTTTATAATCCAACAGAAGTTGTAATCATTGCAATTCACATATATATATATACACACACTCATATATGTACATATATAAGCTCACTGAAGTTTAAAATACAGTGAATGAGCTTATTTTACCTAAATGTGTCTTGTCAGTATACGTACGTCCTTAAATAGAAAATTATAACAATACTTTGAAGTCATTCCAAAGGCACTCAACTTGTTGACTTTTAAATATGCTCTTCTTAGGAAAAAAAAATATCAATACATGGATCTCTCTAGAATTGATATTAGCACCTTTCAAACAGTCTCAACAGTAAACCTAACTATAAGAATGAGCATTAAACAAGTGATCCACACACAGAAGAGGCTTGTTTGCAAAGATACTTTCAGTGGCATATTATAGCTTCTAATTATTGTTGTAACACAACTATTTAAGGAATAGAAATTATACATTGTTTTTGTTCAACACATTCCTGGAACTAATGGTAGTGATCTGAACTACTGAAGATTTATTGTTTCTCTTTGACGTTGAACATGCAATTTGGTCTGTGCCAGAAGAAATAAATAAATTACTAGAGAAACAATGATTTTTTCAACAGTATGATTAATAGCTTCAGATGTGTCACTTCATACAGACGTTCTGCAATTATTTTCCTTCTTAATGAATGAGTTTCCTTCAGCAAGACAAAAGACTAAATAAACAGTCACATCAGGTTTGTCTCTTCCAAAAAACCCACTTTCTTCATTTTCATTTTTCCTCTCTCTGTATCTGCACCAAGTGTCCTAATTGCCCTTTTTCCACACATTTCAAGAAGCATCACTAATCTGTAAGTGGGAATGCAGAACACATCAGGAACGGCTGGACAAAGCTGAGACTCAAGTTTTTAAACACCGTGTCATACCCTGCCTTATGCTTTAAAAAGGACCCTTTTGCAGAATACTTGGCTGTTCTTGTGGGCCCTTCCACGTTCACACAAACTACTGAATGTCCAGATCTTACATACACGTGTTAACAACAGTAGTCAAGTTCAGGTGACATGGAAGACACACAGGCTATGTTTCCCCAACTGTTTCACAGCTATCTGTACTTCTTGAAGTATCCTAACAATACTCAGCAAATGAGAGAAGTTCTTCCTACTCCCTGTCCCTCTGTTGTTTTTTTTTTTAAGACTGAATTCAATGGTTACACAAAATCTGCATCACACATATCAATCACTTTCTCTTTCAGAGCAATATTATTAGTCAAAGTAACTTGCACACTCTATTATCAATATAAAGGGAGAGTACTTAACCTAGGAAGTACTTAGTAGTTAAACTAATTTTAAAAGTAAAAAGGGACTGAATTTGTTCACTGTATTTTTGGCTTGGTCAAGCTATATTATTGACAGCAAATGCGCAGCATGATGTAAGTACCATAACAGTCAATTGACAAGAACTGTATAATTTAGTGTTTTCAAAAGCCACAATCTATCATGTAAGTGTTTGCACTGCTGGGATTATCAGGTTTTATCTACCACGAAAGGCACGTGCTTTGCTCAAATGATTACCAGAGCCATACTAGTATGCATACACAGACTTCTTTACTTCCTTTCTGGTCTGCAAGACCAAGAGAATCAAAGCGAGAACAACTTGGTTCTGGGTACCATAATCCCATTAGGTGAGCTAAGGAGTTCAGAGAAGAGAAAGACCCCACCAAAAGTTTTTAATACACTAAGAAATGTAAGACAGATAACCATGTAATAAGCTCCCTTTGCGTCATCCATTCACGTAGAACCTACCTCCTTGGCCATGTCAGTGTATTTCTGCTTCTCTTTTGGATCTAGAACAGCCCACCAATCTGCCAAGATCTTGGTTGCGCCACGGTTATCGAGGCGAGGGTGTTCTTTCCGCACCAGAGAGCGATGGCGTTTGCAGAACAAGAGAAATGCATTCATTGGTCGGCGAGCTCGTTGCTCTGAGGACTCGTCGTCTTCGGTTTCATCAGCATCCTGCTCTAAACCATCAGCGCCAAGGAGTGGCACCTAATAGAACCAAAGGAAAGGGATGTAGACATGGTTATTCATGCTTCTCAGAGACTGAGTTTATGCTGCGTCTGAACGAGGAAGACACATATAGACTTGTACGCATGTCTCTAAAGGCCATCCATTCCACCTAGAAGATCAGGAATCCCATATCAGACTTTGCCCAAAGGCCCAAGGTTCATTCAAGACTTACGCACTGATTTGCAAGTGGAGCAGATTTCTACGGTGAGGACTATTCTCTAACAACCACTCTAAAGGGGATAAAAGGAGGATAATCCTCCCTACACCTGTTTCCTGCATACTAGATATCATCTTTGTCTTTTCTCACTAAGTGAGCTGAGTTGCCTTGTACTTCAGTGACATGTGTTCACAACGACAAAGTCCACAGGAACAAGAGCACACAGGTACCAGTTGCTTCCCCAGCTCCTGATGTTCATTTCCCAGCTTGTGGGCTGTACTGCACTACAACCACTGCATTGCAGCCCAGTCACTGCCAGAGGGCAATTCTCAACAGAATCCATTACCAAAATGTACTCACTCAGCTCAGAGACCAGCATACTATTCACACAACAGCCACACCACATAAAGCTAGTTATAACTTAATTAAGTTATTACTGGACAGAAAGCCACAACCTACCTAACCACAACATTGCTATTTTATACTACATAGTGGAAGGTAACCCATGAGGTCAATAGACAGCACAGCCCCCTTCTAGTTGCTCCTTATCCTCATCAAGAACCACTCGTCCTTTCCAGTATGCTTTCTCAGCACTGATCTCTCAATCTTGTCTTAGCAGGGCATCAAGGAGATGCCAATACGAACGTTATCCACACGATGGAAGTATCGTGTCTTCAAAACCAACACCACTTCTCCCACACCCACTTCTCATTACAGAGGTTGACTCTAAGTGTACATCTGTGAGGTGACACAGAGTCTTTATGAAAGAAGGTTGCATCTAATATCATTAAACAACATCAAAGTATCAAGCGTCAGAACAGGGAGATTATTCCACTTGTGCTCACAATATTCCAGAAGAGTGGTTGAACTTCTTACACAAAGACAGCATAAATTTCTGTCAGCCTTTCCTTCTTTTTCCTTTCCAATCTTTCAGATTTTAGGAATAATAAGAGTATTATTGCTTGGTATGTCCTCAAAGTCACAGGAGACAGATATTTGGCACCAGCTAACACTATGTCTATAAACAATTAAAAATACATCATAAGAACAACCTTAAGCAATCAAGACCAAGACGTGCAATATGCTATTAAAGTACCGATTAAAACTACTAAACTAACTCTACAAAACAGGGGTTTGTCAAAAATTTTCAAATAATGACTGACAATCCACATTTTCTTGTTATTTGCTACTTCTCATTACAGCATTATGTGCACGCTATCACCTTATTTATCTTTTTAATTGACTGGGTTAGCTTGGAAAGAGAACAGCAAGAAATAAAATGAAAACACTGCTGAGGTGAGTCTGACCCATCATTCACCTTCTACAGTCCAAGTATCCAATGAAGTCTACCTTATCAATATCTTCCTCCTCCTCTTCTTCCTCCTCCTCTTCAGAAAAGTCAAGGAGTTTCTTGGCAAGCAGGGGATGCCACTGAAGACACTTTCTTTTTGGTCGTTTCCCAGTTCCTTCTCCTTCTGTCGAATGATCCTTATTCCTACTACTGCCTTTCATTACTGTGACCTGCCATGCAAAAACAGTCATATGTTCACAACAAACCCTTAAGCACAAATGACCATCATACTTATAGAAACCAAAAATGCCAGAGGCACCAATGCAAGACTCTGAGCAGATTCTGGCAGGGCAGTTGGTGGAGGTTTATTTCAACCATCACTACCAACAAGGATGCATCTTTTCTTAACTTTTCCCACCTGATCAACTAGTGACAAACAGTTTAAGGAAATTAAACCAGCACACTAGCTAACTTTGCTCTCAGATATACTCTTCCCTAAATGGTAGCACAGAAGTGCTCACAGTGCTCACACTCCACTGAGTGAAACTCACTACTCTCCTAGTGCTGTTACCTCTATATTTTTTCATATTTTGCTACAGAATAAGTCAGAAAATCCCTCTTTTTAACCATAAAATGTATAACTACCTACTCATCTGTTAATCACGCACATATATAGCAATATTGATGCAGAACCCCATGACACTATGAGCTAGGATTTCCAGAGTGCTACTAATAAAAAGTATCATAAGGAAATCTGACTCCTTGCCTGACAGAAATGAATTTTCACAGACAAATTTGAAGCAACCAACCAGAAGTTGTTACTCTGACACTCTTAAAAGTACTTATCTACAAGAGCCTATGCACAGAAAACCATCCACACAACCAATGGCCTGCAGAAGGTAACCAAATTTCTCATACTCATCTTGCACGTGTGTCCTTCAAAGTACCTCTTAAAGTACCCCTCAGTAAGAACACATCCTCACCACAGGCTACCTGCCAATGTCAGAGATGGCTCAGAAGATCTGCTACATCCAGGTAAGATCTGCAATGCACTTACTTAGCTCTTACTGCTCACTTACACATATCAAACACCTTGCTGGGACCACTTCACGCAGCAGTGTCCAGCAGCAAGAGCCATGACAGCTCCTGCCACACTCATACGTATTTCTCAACTACTAATTCTACTTTTGGCTGATGTTTTCCCAGGGTGATTCTCGGTTAATTCACTGGCATTTTGGCGGTACGCTCTTGTTTGCTCCAGAAATGCACATAAGCAGTTGTTTCCCTTGCTGACTTGAACAGTGCAGAAAGCAGAAGGAACTTCAGACACCACTCACTGAAGAAAAAAACTGAACCCCGAATTAGACAGATTCAAGCATTTTAACTTAGGAGTATGTAAAAATAGCATTTTCTTGTATGTACACTAGATTTTATAAGTCCTGCCATCCCTCCTTGTTTATCAGTGGTATTTGCTGCCCTCTGAATGCTTCCAGGGAGGGGGACTTAGCAGTTTTTTGTTTGGCTCCACACTTTGCTGTTCCTATCATCCTGCTTCTGAACAGAGCGCATTTAAACTTTGATTGCATGGCTATCACTGTTAATTTTCTACAAGTAACAATTGTCTTCTCAGCAAGTATTATATAGCAATCCATCAAGCAACACTTCACCAAAATCTTTATCTGGGACTTGCAAAGAGGATCCAACACACTGGAAATTAAATACACAGAAACAACAGCTTCAAAAGAATAATGAAGGGTGAAAAAAATCAAGCAGCAGCTCAGTATAGTGAAATGCAAGTTTGAAGTTTTTCCTATCCAAAAGTAAATTTTGCCACATACACTGCTGCACGGTGATTCCCACCTGCGTCTCCTCCTAAAACACTGAACCACCATCTGCTTTTGCCACTCGGTATTTTCTGATGCAGATCAACAGTGTAGTAGTATTACTGTTGAAGATCTTCAGTTTTCAAGTCTCAGATTTATTTTTTTTTGCATGGAACAGTTTGACAATGTAATTACATAAGCAAGATGTTCAATATTCAAGTGAATGCGTACATGATTAAATGACAACACAAGTTTTATTGCAATGAATTACTTTCTGAATGGCAAAACACCAAAGCAATTCATTCAGATCCCCTAGGTTCTACTAATTTTTCCTTTTTTTTCCCTTTGACGTATGATCAATGGCATGTTAGTTTCTAGTTTTGTCTGGGAGAAAAGTAACTGGTAGAGGGAAATCAGCAAAAACATCACTTCCTTCTCTCCCTCACAAGGATCCCTGAATGCTGGCAAGTATCCCTACCAGCAAGATTTTCACCTGGACTTGGATCCTATAAGAACTGAAGCATGTTAATGCAATCAAATGGTTCCTCTGAAAGTCACAAAACAAGTCATGGGCAGTCTCTGTGGGATCTGTGGCAGAAATAGGATAGAATACACACAGCCCTTCAACTATGAAGTTTGTAATAGCTGAAACTTATGAACCACATCTCAAAAAAATGTAATTTCTACCATAATATCAGTAAAAATATCATATACATTTTAAGTCAGATTTAGTAACTTTTCAAAGTTTGCAAGAGTAAAAACCATTAAAGCCAGCTAACAAAATTTTACAAGAAATGTTTTGGCTTAAGAATGATTAAGTGAGACACAAGGGAAAAGGAACAGTACAGGAAGACAAGATGGAAGCATGAACAGCTTTGCTTAAAATAAGTCAAATACACTGCATAACATGACCATACAGATCAAATGTTCCAGAGGTAGTGCACCAATTAAAAGATCTTTTAAATTATTATTTTTTTAATTATTATTTTTTTGTGCCGGCTGATTTATTTCCTTTCTGGTCCTGGACACACTGATTAGAGAGTCACAGATTTCTTGGATGTCTTATAAATACACACACAATAGGGCTTCAGAGGGAAAATAAAATAAAATAAAATAAATTAGATCTCTCAAGAAAAGAGGTGGATGAGAGAGAGAAGTGAGAAGAATGATTGCTCATCTTTTTCTGTTATTTACTATACATCTGTATGTAAGTCTTCTGCTTCTCACTATCAAAATTCTCATTTCATAAAACCAAAAATGACAAGAGGACAACTGCGATATTAATGCCTCATAGTCTTGGGGGCTATGGAGTCACTGAAATGAACTGTTTAAATAAGAAGTAGGGGACTACGCAATGAAGTCACTTTCTCAAGTTTAGTGGGCTGAAGAGGCGTTAGAATTCTCATATAAAAGGAGATTGCTGCATTGTAAAAAAAAAAAAAAACACCTATGTGAATAGCGAATACAAAAGGATTTTTTTTTAAATAAGTTTCTTTTAGTTCTAGAATAATTGAGTCAGAATACTTCTGTAATGAAGGACAAAAGCTAGTTGGCACTAATTATTGACCAATCTGTGAATATATTGTTTATTGTTTCACAGCAGAAAGCCATTAATGAGCTTTATTACTTTCAGAGATGCAATGGCTTAATAGGGGACATGCTGAGACTCAGTGGAGTTCTGTTTGCTGGCAGACATTTGGGATAGGCTGTCACCACATGCAACACAGCAACAAGTCAGCAACAAGTCTTCCTTAATTTTTAATGACATACTTTCATTTTGCTAAGATTTTAAACTATTCCTTATTTTCTTAAACTAAACTCTGAGTTGCCTCCTTTTTTTTTTTCCCCTCAAAAACAAAAATTTAAGCCCTTAAACCCAAGCTCAAGAAGAACATCATCTATTCCTATGCTA
This sequence comes from Centrocercus urophasianus, assembly GCF_019232065.1. Taxonomy (NCBI): domain Eukaryota; kingdom Metazoa; phylum Chordata; class Aves; order Galliformes; family Phasianidae; genus Centrocercus; species Centrocercus urophasianus. The sequence goes on along the minus strand of NW_024884364.1, from coordinate 11,490,192 downwards.
TCAAAATGATTTAAAAAAAAAACAAAACAAACAGGAATACATCTGTTATTAGTGTTCACTTGCCTTATTACATAGACATCATTTAGTTCTCCTTTTGGTTAATATCGTCATTGTTAATTCTTCAGAATTGTCAGTCAGAATGGAAATAAGGGCATCTCAAGTGCTGAACTGTACCCAGATCTGCTTTCCAAATAGAAGCCACAAGCAGACAGCAAAAATGCAGGATGGAAAAACAAAACCTCATAATGCTTTTATTTATTACACAGGAAAGTTTACCTGTGCTGCCAGGAGTATTGGATGTGCTTGTATTACCACTTAAAGTAACTGGTTTTTAAAAGGCATTAACGCAAACATTAATCTTTCCATGAAGTTTAAGTGTAACATAAGGAAAAAAAGACTTCAAAAGATGGCAAGAGATACATAATCTACTGCAAAGTCATTACACGACAACCGATTTTAAATAATTATATTCAGGTTTAGTTGTTTTTTTTCCCCCCCCTCTTCATTTATAGACGACAACTAGAAAAAAAAATATAAGGTAATATTTTGCTTTGTAAGAAGTTCATCAGGAACATCCTCATAAAAAAAAAAAAGAGGGTAAACTCTCTTTTACAAATATTGCCTCCAAAAGGCAAACATTTAGGAACTAGGTGCTATTGCTACTATGTACGTATGAGTAAACCGACTAGGAAATTAAAAAAACAAAACTCCAGCACAGGCATAAACCTTGCAGCTTTCCTTATGAAGAACAAACAGCTGACTGCACCTTATTATGGCAAATGCATTTCAGACAACACTCTGCTTAAAACTTAGCAATTGAATGTCTTTCCCCAGTCTAAATGCCAGGTAACAGCCACTCATTAGGTAAGCACTACCAGCAGTTACCTTACAACTGTCAATGCTAGGGCATACCAATTGCAGAACCTACAAAGTCAACATTTGACCATCAAAGAACCTAGAAAAGCAACCTTTAGGAAGCGACAAATGGTTTGGGAAATGGTCAAAAACGCTTATTTTCTGTTTCGTATTACCCTAAATACAGCCTTTGAAAACAGACAGGAGTTCAAACACCAATCACACATTTAAAAAGCAAATAGTAAAATGATCACGTGGTGGAGAATGACTTTTCAAATAACCTCACTGAGGCAGTGGACGTGGGTCCTGCTGCATTTTGGATATGGCTTTTAACGAAAGCCTCAGGGATCGCATAGCAACCACCCACCCCCATGTTTGCTCTGGTTAGGCTGCACAGTTCCTTTCCAGCAGAAATACCACCACTTCCACACACGACCAAACACCCCACAGCCACCCACAGAGGCCACAATGAATACCTGCTAAGGGAAGAAGGTATAACGCTGGCCCTTGGGGCAGTGCCCTCCCAGGAGGAGCAGCCGCAGGCTCAGGCAGCTGGTGGAGGCCTTGAGGCACTCTCAGCACTCAGGTAGAGGGACAAAGCTGAGCGCAGGGGGAGATGAAGCGGAGGATGGAGGAGACCACAACCAGCCAGGGCAAGGATGCAGTTGAGATGCAGCTGTTTACTTTCAAATCCCCTCCACAGAATTCCGAGCCCCCCCAACTACACAGGCGGGGGAGGGGGGGAGATGGAAAGCTCACCTTTATGCTTCACGTTTTTAAACATACAACTCCCCACTGCTGGCAGGTACACATGATGAAAAAAGAAAAAGGCCAAGCCACTCGAATGATTTCCATGCCACTGTCCTTAGGACACGGCTCACTGAGGTGGCAGAGAGGAGCGCTGCTCCCCCTCCCCTTGCTGCCAAGTGCTCCTGTGCCGAACAGGGGAAGCCATGTTGCACCAGAGGAAAAGTAAATCACTAACATCCTTACCCAAACAGCATCACTGCCTCCAAACACAAACCCCAGAAGTTTCTGGGGGGTTTATTTAAACTTCTTAAATAACCAGCCTAACTGCACCCTCCTTTTTGTGTCAGTGTCTCTTTCCAGATTGTGTGGCTTCGTCCCACAGCCACTTGTTGCCTGAAGACTTTGCGTCTCAACCAACACAGGCCATTTATCATTACAGGATTCATTTCAGCCTTCAGCAGCTGCAGAGGCAGCTTTTTTTGTTACTTCTGTAACAAAACAATCCATAGCTGCAGTCTGCAGGTAGGCCTACTCCAGGGACACCTTACAGCAGCCTCCCCCACCCGCCAGTCAGCATCTCTGCCTCCCCCAGCAGGAGCTGCAGCAACGGGCAGGGCTCCCCGGGCAGGCAGGTGTCAGGGAGCAGCGTCATGCCTCCTACACACCTATCTGAGGGCAGCTACCCTAACACTCTCATGCCTGGGCTGCTAATTCAAAGTGAGAAACAATCTGCCAGGGCAGAGGGATTTAGCACCTATTTTCTCCAAAGCAGTATTTCCGCTCCCCTTTTTTTTTTTTTTTTTCTCTTCGTTTCACAACAGGACAGAGAGCCAACAAATCCTGGCAGGTGAGCAGAATAAAAGCCTAAGACACGGTAGAGCGAAACGTGCCTTGTGATGCTTCCTCCCACAAAGGAGGGAATAACAACAAAATGAGCTACAAAAGCCCTCTGCTGACGCAGCACCATTTATCAGGAACACGCTTTTGCTCCAGGGACATGGAGAGACTGTGAAATGCAACCACCTCTCAGAAAAGAGAGGAGTGCCTGTCTGTAGAGCAGCATGAGACCATAGCAACAGCGTAATCCAAAAAATACTTCTTGGAAAGCAAGGGAGAAAATTCAGAAGACAGAAGCATTGTTCTGAATGAAAGCATGCAGCCAGAACTGAGCTACCATTCAAATACACACTCCCAAGAATCTTTTGATCCTTCATGATCGAGACTACTTCCAACTGTTTAAAGAGGAGAGAGACAGCTGTCACCCCTGTGCCTTACTATTATTTTAGCATTATGCTAAAATGAAAACCTTTGTGATTTGTTAACTGAATCATTAGGCTTTTGCAAATCACTAACAATTAATCCCAGTCTAAAGAGCTTTGCAGCCAGTGAGATCACAGATAAAATGAAGGAAATACTTAGTGAATTTTGGTACATGTGTGCTCTCATCATCAAATTCACGTGAGTTGAATTTGAGTTGAGTTTGAGTTGAGCTCCTGCAGTTCAGCAGGAGCTTCCTTGCTAAGAGGCTAAGAAAGCGAAGTCAAATTGAAATTTGCATTAACAAGAGGGATGGCTTAGCATTTTGCTCAGAGCCTTTGAAGACTGGCAAATGGGATTATAAAGAGCCATTTTTTTTTTACTTGCCAATCTGAGAGCTTTATTTTCATCTTTGGGTAGTAGGCATGCAAGTTTCTTTAAGGTCCAGTCATGGCAGTAGTACAGCCAAATCCTTTTGCACAACACAAAACAGCACAAATGAGATGTTACTGCTGCAGACATAGCAGGGTGAAAAGAGCTGAAAGGGAAAATTGTTTGACTCTCCTTTTCACTTCTTGTTGATTGTGTCCTAGCACTTTACACAAAAAGCAGACAACGTGGCCTTGTGTCTGTCGCCACTGTAATCCATTCTAAGGTTTACCATGTGCGTAATGCTTTCATAACAAAATTCAATCATAACTGCTACCAGTGTCAGGGGAACCAAATACAGCTGTGTAAGCAAATGGAAGAATTAGTCCCTTAATACATATTTAATAGGCCATAAAACATCCTTGCACAACTGAACATTACAGTTTATCTACTTCTGCTTTCTTCAACTCAAGGACAAGAGATTAAGATATCTGCCAAACAACCCCTTAGAACAACTACAACCTACCCATCTTTCCTATGGAAGAAGAATCAAGACAAGTGACTACAGAAAGTATTTACTCAGATTTGCTCATCTTCCAATATTATTAGCTCATAATACTGCATACATCATTATACATACATACATGCATAACATCATAATACTGCAACTCATGCATCTCAGAAACAAAAAGGCTACATGGAGTTTTCAAATAAAACAGGAATCTGTAATGACCAGTGACAGAAATGCCACAAGTTTGACTTGATAAATAAATTCCTAGCTACCATCTTATTTTCTGCAGAATCACATTGTCACAATCTCTTCTCTTGCCAGCACATAAAATGAGTAAAAGGAAAAACCATGTGCTCTTGGAGTTGGATCCTTTCCTGAAGCCTCACTCTCCCCCCCTCCCCCCCACTGAATTCCAGGTTAATATCCTAGCTATTGATTTAAAATAATATTTCAAAAAATGTTAAACCAACAGCACATACAATGCATTTTGAGCAAACATTTCAATTTAGACAGTTTGAGAAGGTAAACACAATGTCAGGACAGAACTGAGTTGTTAAGCTGGATACAAATAAAAATCAGTGGAAAACTAATCTGCACATACTTTTCAGTTTTACAAGTACTCCTTTCTAGGCTGCATTTCTGCATCAAGAATGAGCTTTTAAAGCAGACTGGATTCCTTAGTAGCTGTACTAGTTTAATTTAACTCTGTAACTGGTTTAATTTAACTAGTGGTTTAATTTAACTCTGTTTTTGGAAACACCAGCTTTTCCCAGAGCTGTGCAGATTGATGTAAAATCTACCAAAATTCGTAATGATTTTGAAAGCAGATAGTATATCTCTATACCCAATTTTCAAGTGCCATCTAGTGGTTACTTTCAATTTTATCTCCATTCGATATTAAGAAATATTTACTTAGTATTTTTAAAAAGTGTGTTATTTATATCACATGCTGTTGTCATATTAGACTTAGGAAAAAAAGCAAGGCATAAATGAGAGTTCTCTATTTTGAGCTTCTTCAAGGCAACTTAATGACTTGTCATTATTAGAAAGAAAATTCTGATGTGCTAATGTCAGTAAACAGTCAAAGTCTCAACCAAGCACTTAAGAAAATCCTGGAGAATAAAGCTACCACACTATAATATTCCAAGCTGTCCTTACAACAGAGACAGCCAAAAATCTACAGTGCTATATCAAGAGATTTCTGTCGTATGCTGAACTCAACAACTGATCTCACATAGGCCTAAAGCTTAAGTACTTGACTAAGTCTGGTGACTTAGCATGCTAGCTTTACAATGGAGCAGTCCCAGTATCCTCTTCTTAGCTGGGTATTGTTAATTAGTTAATTTCATTGATTGAATGTGGCTACACGCATCAAAGCTACAGTATCTGGCACAGAGACAACCTTTGTAACAAAGCAGTGCACATCAGCTCCTAAATTCAATGTGTATTGACAGATGTGTTTGCTTATATCTGTCTGGAAACCCCAGTCATAAACATGAAGTCACTGTCAGGCAGCCAATCAGCTAACAAAGGTATCTGTTTGGGTTGCTTTGCAATCGGCTTCTGAAATCTTACAAGTAGAATATTCATCTTCCTCTTCAGTAGAGTTACAGCTCCATGGAAGTATGCTTATGTCCATCTCTATAAAGTGTTGGATCACAGAGTCCAAGACAAAGCCAAAGTTAAAAACACACTGTCATCAAACATCATATTCCATTATTCTTCTACTGAAAAGACTTGTTACAGCTACATTGCTGTGGCAGAACTAAATTCAACAGGGAAAAAAAATTAACTAAAAAAAGGTAAGCTCTTATTCATTCTTGAATCCAGATTTCAAATCAATTTTAAGAAGGTGGGAACATAGATAACTTTACCAACTAGAAAACAGTGTTGAAGAAAGGGCAGCAATGGACTGATGGTCAAAGCTGAAGGGAGCTCACAACTCTGATCCCAGTACTTACTTCCCTAGAAGAGGAAGCCTCCACATTTCACAATCTTTTTGTTTGCTTGTTATATGGATAATTACATTAAACATCTCCTTAGTAAGGCATGCTTTAGATCCACCTCTGAGCCCCATGGATCTGCCGAGGTCAGATCACAAGGCATTGGTGTGCATAATCCTCAGAAGGAATTATATTTTACTGCAGGTCTAGCCTGCAAAAGCTGCTCAGCACTTTAAAATCCCCTTTTAGAACCTAATGAGCATGAGAGAAATAATTTTAAGTCCCATAGCTTTGTACCTCACTACCTAAATTGCTGCACCTCAACCTTCAATTAACTTATTAAATAAGAACGTGCACTTAATTTGAAAGGTATGGAAGTTTTGGCTTACAGAGTGACCAGCCCACTTGAGGGTAAAATTATTCTGTATATTCTTCTTTCACTGGATGGCCTCTCAGCCCACACAACAAAATGATCCAAGCCAAGTTAGCAGAGAACCTCCCCCCAGATTGCCATGCAACACCAAGCACAAGCCTACTACTTTTTGTGTGCGAAACAGATGCACGTGAAAAATAAGCTACAATTCTGCATGCAGTCATTAAGTTACTTTGTTTGACAGAAAAAGTCTGAAATCAGAGCCAGGCAGTTTAAGAAAAATTAAAAATAAAAAAAGTTGTGTTTTAGTATCTCACACAACAATAACAAAACAAACAAACATAAAAACCTTATACTTCAGAGAGTAGCAAATACAAAATTCTGAAGAACAGCTAGCACCATCCACAGAGATGAGGATGTTTAATTGGTGATATTCTCAGTGCATTCTCACAGCCACTTTCACTGAAACTCAGTGGACGCTGGGCACGAACAACTTAATGGAAGAAAGCAAGCTAGCAAGAAAATTTGTTCTTTATCAAAAAGGTAGCTTTATGCCCTCAGCTATAGATGTGAGGTCCAGCATTTTCCCTGAAAATCTCTTTAGATATTCTTCAGACTAAACCATCAGAAATAAGCAGGGAACAATACCTCCATTTTTAAGGCAAATGCATGCTGAATGTTCCAAAAATTGATCACTACCTTGAGTTGTGCTGAACATAAAAGTCTCTTTTTAGGAGAAGGAGAATTGGTTTATTTTTAACGCATTGTAAGACAACCACGTGATTCAGCCAACTCCACTTCTAAAGATTCAAAGCTAGCGATTTGAAACAAGTTGCACATGAAGAACTTAAGGCAAATATCTTTTTGCCTTTCCCCTTAGGAAATAGTATATATTTAATCTAAGAGCACCAATAAAACATTATTTCAAGAAAAGGAAACAATGAAAGCTACGTACGTAGCATCTGGAGGTGTTTAGTCCTGCCCAAGGCAGGCTTAACTTCAGAACTGTTTAAGAGCTTCCATCACCTCCCTGGCTCCTGCTTCACCATCCTCATGATGAAAGATACTTTTTCTTGTGCCCAACAAGAACTTCCCCCTGCTGCATTCTGTGACTACTGCTTCTGGCTGTCTTTTCATAGTATATCTTTAAGAAATACTCTTCTTCATGATTGCCCTTCAGGTAGCTGGAGTCAATTAGAGGCTTTCTGAGCCTTCTACTCTCAGCAGAAGTGCCAAAAGCTGTGCTACTGTAGGAGTAAATGAATAACAAATAAGCAGGCTGCTCTGCCACTTGCTCGCCCTCATCACTTCATCACAAAACACTATCATGTTCATCAGGTACAGTTTGCCCATGGTAAATCCATGCTATTTCTAGTCATTTTCTTGTCCTTCATGTACCTGAAAATGGTTCTGATGAAGACAAGTGCCATAATCTTCCCAGGACTGAGGTGAGGCCAGCCAGCTTACTGTACCCCAGATGTTTCTGTGCACCTTAGATCACAACTAGACACCTCAGGGTCTGATTTCTACTTCATGCATAATCCATGGGAAAAATGACACTGCTTTATTTGATCTGTAATAACCTGAGATTACAACCCCTTACCACATTTGCCAATAATTCTAAACACAGAAGATATGGAAATATCAGCAGCTTGATAACACATACCATAGTTTGTTTGGCTCAACCCTTCCTCCTCTAATTTTTCAGAAAGCTACCCAGTCCTACAGATACAAGTTTGCAAGCCTCTCCGCTCAAAAAACAAAGCATGACATTGCCATTGCATTTGGAAATCTGAATCCAATTCAGACCAAGCTTTTCTTCATATTTTGACAAGAAAAGCTTATTTTTCAGTCAGAGGAGGAGTACATAGTCATTGTGAGTCTAATGAAACCCCTAAAAGCCTCTAAGATCAAGCAAGACAGCAAAAGCCAATGATTGAGCTTTCTGGTCAAGTAATGCATGTAATTAAACAATAAAAAAGTGCACCTGGCACCCGATGAACAAATTCTAAAATCCAGATGACTAACATCCTTGGAGATCTGCTGCGGATACACCAGCTTTCAAAGTCTGTGCTCTATGCTCAGGTACCTTAACAAAAACAAGTCTTCCCTGACAATCCAGATCCCTAATGAGGTAGTAAGCATTTGGAGATGCCCCAGAATGATTTGTTAATCACTTACTGAAACCAGTAAAGATGCCCAAGGATCATCATTCAACAACCTTGAAGAGGACTTTTCAATTCAAACTGTAGCTTGGCACACAGTAGCTTGGCTTAACTTGCTCCGCTTTGTCACGGTTTGGAGTCTGAGAGAAAAGAGGTGGAAGGTCTTTTAGATAGTCTAGAATTGCTGAGATGTATTAATTCAGTAGCAAATTCTGTGATGCATGCAACTTTCTGAAGCCTTAAGTGGAGGCACACAGATCTCTTTAGGAAAGACTAAAATGAGCCAGCCTGTAAAAATCAAACACCTGAAATCAACTGGGACAGTTCTTTCTATTAACAGTCCAAGTTTGCACTGAAACTTCATCAGGAAGCAGGAAAGCGGATTTCCCTTTTTAAGTGCAGAGATACCTCACTACAGAATACAAAACCCTCTCAAACCTGGCTGTGGATCCTAAGAATATCAAATGATGGGCTCTTAATGAAGCCCTCTCAGAAGGGGTAGATTTCATAGACGTGTAAATGCCAAACATCTTCCATTTATTAAGTAGTAACTCAGAAGCCTTCCCTATTGAAACTCCTGAGTGATCCTTACCTATTGATATTTGCTCATAATGCAAAACATTTACCAAAGCCAGATAATTTTAACCATTTTATAACAAGAGATCTAGCAACTTTTCAATGAGAAGAAAAAGCTATTTTAATACAGTAACCAACAAGCCACAATTCATTTAGCCTTTCATCACTCAATAATATCCTTATGAGTATTTAATAGTTTCTCAAGTTTCGGGAAAGTGATGAGTTTCTCATAAACTATTATTGGCCATCAATAATTGCAGGCTACAAGAAAACACTAATTCCACAGCTTATGGTTGGTTCCTTGTGTCCCAGCAGAAAACATATCCTAGCACCCATGCCATGTTCATTATCTGTTATCTGAGCTCCTCCACTGGTTTAAACTGGGACACTGTGGTGAGGGAAAGAAGAAGACATAAGCATAGATGTGCAAACCTATTTGCTCAACTCCACTCTCTTCATGTTAGTACGTTAATGGAGAAGGGGGAATTCCTTTAATTCAGTGGACTCCAATAATATTTTTTTTCCTCTATTAACTGTAAGAAACCTGAATTTCTGCTCTTTGGACAACACCACAGTACCAATGTACCACCACACTACCAACACCACCACCAATGTTACACTGTATGCACCTTAACAATTTACTCCCAATAGAAAAAAATTCTATTGATCACAAGAAGAGGAAAATGAGCCTCTACGCCTCAGCATCTTTTCTACTTTTCTATTTTCACTGCATCAGATTAAATGACTCATCTTGGTCCTAAAGACTAAAACCTGATTTGTAAAAGCTAGCCTTTGGTAACTCTGACATTGGCACTAAATAGATCAGCTTGCCTTATGCCAGGGTTAAATTATGACAAGTCAAACATTTAGCTAAAGCTTAAGAAGAACAAATGAGTTATCATCATTGTAAGTATTCTCAGTACAAAAGCAAAGTTAGCTCAGAGGAAAAAGCATGCTAGTACTGATATCAATTACCATTAATTCACACTTCCACTGCACAGGTTTACCACTAAAGAAAAATAAAAAAATTAAATTAAAAAAAAAAAAAAAAAAAAAAAAAAAAAAAAAAAAGCCAACCGCAAACCAGACATCGACAGAACAAACAGAATCCCCAAACATGAAGGCAAACATGCTGAAATACTTTCTAGAAGCCAGAAGCCTCAAGATAAGCAACAGTAGCAAAGGCAAACCTCTGGTAACAGCACAATTAGATAGAAAACTGATCTGAAGGGAAAAATAAAATGAATAAAACCGTGTGGGGAAACAATTTAACAGAGGCACTGATAACTAATGTTGAGGTCTGGAAAAAAGAACACGTAAAGCACATAGAACACACAGGTTCCCTTTCTCATCAGGTCCTATGGCTTTAGGACTCTACTGTTCGCTATGAACAGTAGCATGTGGATATGTGTATGAGCATGTGGAAAACACTACACTTTTCACTTGAGTTTTTGTTGTTGTACGGTATTTCTTTTTAATAAAGCCTTATTATACACCTTATGAGTATGGGATAAAACTCTAATCTGATACTGCTGCACTCGAAACCAGCATTGTCACAAGTAGAGGATCTCAGCCTGCATTGTTTTACTGCATCTCCTTTGGATAAGGGTTTCCAGAGAACCAGCAAAAAAAAAGCACCAGAGGCCAATAAAAACTGAAAGAAGAAATCATCTTAGCAAGACAGATTATTTTAACTTTGAATTTGCATTTTGCTTACACTATTACTTATTTAAAACTCGCATTCCCTAACCAACAGTTAAAGAAGTGGCTTCTTGCACACAAAAAAAAAAAAAAAAAAAAAAAAAAAGAAACAAGCATGAGCAATCTAGCTCTAGCTGGATGGTGAAAACTGCTTCATGTGTTCGTCAGTTGAAAAAAAAACAACAAAACAATAAACCTCCAGCCAACACAAAAAAGCCACTTCACAAGCAACACACACCTCAAAAACAAGATTGGATAGTTAAGATTACAGGTAGGCATTATGGTTTTTATCTTCGTATCTTTGTGACCACAGAGAAACAAAAGCAGCAACACTGTTGCTCCCAGTTCTTTTGATCACTGCTGGGGATCTGTGATGATTGTTCAACAGGTAAAACTGAATGTTTGTGAATGCTTAAAAAGTTTTTAATGAGCTTTTTAAAATAGGTCCTTATGCTTATAAAGAGATTCCTAGATGGAAACAGAGATATGTACTTAGACATGATATATCTGTTGAAGGTTTACATCTAGTTACTCTGCCACAAGCCAAGTAAAAACTCCATCTGCACCTGCATTAAGTCAAAATATAGCTTACTGCAAAGAAACTATTAGTACAGAACTATTGATGTGAAGAAAAAAATCACTGATGAAGCCTCTCTCTCTCTGTTTCAAGACTGGATCTTTTCAAGTGGAGGAGAATTTCCTGCTTTTTCTATCACGTGACACAGTAATGACATCAACTTTTCCCCTCTTAATGACAATTTGCTGAACAATTACTTATTAATCAAATATTGATATGTCAAAATAATTGTAAACAATACAGTAAAGCTGCATTTGTGGAATATTTACCATTGGCTGTAATTTTGACTTCATCAAATATGGTCAATCTTCCCTGGTGCAGGTAACAGCACAGCAATCTGCTAGTCTATCTGCTAGTGCTTAGGTAGACTCCAGGCAAAACTCCACTGGATGTCTCCTGAAGTCTTAAGACGATGTGTCTTTGTTTTTTACAGAGAACTGTAAATGTGAATTTACTTTAAGTTCAGTTCCAAAACACATATTTAGTGAGCTGTGCAATGTCTGCAAAACAACTGTCGATTATTTGTTGCCTTTAGTATTTATTAACAAGAAACAGCATCATTACACAAAATTATAGACATGCTGTATCTGCAGTAACCACCACACTGATGCAAGCACAAAAAAAAAAAAAAAAAAAAAAAAAGCCAACTTGGCAACAGTATCTCTCTGGAGAAGAGATAAGGAATCAAAAAAACCTAAAAATCAAAAAGCATTCCTTTCCATCCACCATTTTGCTGAAGAACCTCTACAAAAATATATATATAAGGTTATACTAAGCTCAGACACAAAAAAAATTTTGTTCAGCATGTATATGAGTTGGGAATACAGATAGACCATTAGTTAACTATCAGTCATCCTTGTATTCAAAAGAGTTCTATCGATCACTCTCAGACTATTTCACACTGTGCCCTCACTGTTGCAAGGAAAAGTAAGACCAAACCCGTAGCAGCCTACAATTCCTATGCTAGGTTACAGAAATCAAGTTTCCTTCATGAAGAAAAATGATCCAAAAAAGGGGAAACAAACTGACAGCTTGTAGGATGCATGGATACCTCTCAAGAACTGCATTATGACATAGGTGACATAGGTTTGAAACACCTCTTCACCACGGAGTCCGCAGGAAAGCCAAATGACACACTAATGGGAAAACCCAGGATAAATATTTAGATTTTTAATTTCATGCTTCACAAAATCTACAATATGGCTGAGCATTTTGTATGCATTGTGAGCTCTTTGAACAGGTATATTGTGAAGAAAAACCAACTTCTGCTGATAGAGGCGAAACATTGTTTTTCCTGCTTTGTGCAATAAAGACACACGACAACTCAGAGATCATTTTAAAATGGTCTCATTGGAGAAAGTAAACAAGATATAATTTCCCAAAAATTAGAATTTTACTGTTGTATTATGTGCATAGTGAAATTATGTCTAAATTGATATAGCTGAGATCCAGTTTGACATGTACAACTTGCAGGTTTTGTAATACTGTGAAATTTATTTTATATAAACACATTTACGAGAGCCTGAAAAGAGCATTGTTTTTTGACTGCTTGTTTTTGTGGTTTTTTTCTTTCTTTCCTTTTTTTTTTTCCCCCCCTCTCCTTTAGAAAGACTCTTTTCAATTATGAATCACTTTAGATAATTCATGACATTAATATCTGGCAAAATGCATCTCGGCAGATCACTTATGCTCAGTGACAAGAAAGCTCCACAACAATGTAAAAGCCAGTTACATCACCCAGCAAGTGTTTAGTATTCGACATTTTGCTTTCTCAAGATTACCTGAGTCACATAACTTCTGATAAGCAAGTACAGACATTCATATCAGCAGATAGGCTTCTAACATTTCTCCCTTGTTTGGACTATGGAATTTACATTACATGTACAAGAATAAGCCTTTATTTACACAGGAACTCACATTAGTAAATCAAAACCAACTCACATGCTTTCAGTTTTTATTTCAGTCTAATAACCATTATTTTCAGTTAGCTGAGGCAGGTTCCTCAACATCAGTAAGTCCATGGGATGTCAAAGGAATAAAACTGAATGATGGGACTTGCATTCAAGACATATGTACCAACTGGCATGACACAAAAAAACCTGACAGATTTCTGATAAAAGACACCACAAACCTGAAGCATCACAAAACAAAGCATTCAGAGAGTTCACTACCTTTATTTAGGTTGAACAGATCTATGAGCTTAGAAACGGTACTAAGTTGCCACAATTTGAATACTGAGCTGTGTAGCTGATCACACAAAAAGCCAGGTTAGGCACTTTCTTGGCTTATGAAAGTCAAATGAAAGAAGCTTTATACGGAGGAAAAATCAATAAGATTTGTGAAGTTTATCTATTTTACCTTACCAAAGCAACAACAGTACTCCCAGCCAAAGCATCAGACAGTAGATTTGAATATTTAATTAACATTTTTCTTTGCTGAAACACAGCCTAGAGAAGTGGTATCTTGCAAGGTCCATCCCATCAAATTCAACACCTACTAGGCATCCACATCCCAAAGGCCTCCCTGACTACACACAACATTCGGGTCAATTCAGTAACGTCACCCAACTTGTTCAAGACTGAACACAGTGTTAAAAGGCTCATATACACAGAGTCAGGTGCTGGCCAGATTCTGGTTATCTAGCCCATCCTAATCCAATAAAGCTTTTGTACAGATCCAAAAGAAAACAAGGAGAGTCCTGATCTCCGTGTGCACACCCAACTCCCCAGTTTCCGCATCAATAAGGTGGCACAGTTGTGGTTTAACCTAAGGCCGTGTTTAAGCTATAATTATTGCTCAAGTTAGAGGAAAATGGGGAAGCACACACCTTTCTGAACAGTGAGACAGTATCACATGTCACAACTAACATCCACAGTCTTCAGTCTCCTTACACAGACTACGACAAACTGTCAACCAACACACCATGAGCTCCTCAAATAATTACCATTAGTTTGTGATGAGTAAAGTTTACTCACCTTCTGCTTTCAGGACCGCTTAAAGAAAGCCACTGCTGCTAGAACCAAAGCCAGCTAGAAGGAAGAAATAAATACCCCTTTCTGTCTAGAAGAGGCTTTTTCTTGTGAAGACGTGACAGTCTCACCAGCACAAGTACCCTGGAAGAGCTGGAGGTCAGCTTTGTCTGTCCCAACCTGGAGACATGGACATAACAGCTCCCCAGGAACCTTGAAGGCCAACGCCTTAACAAGCAACAGAAACACCATGGAGACGCAACTGATGATGAAAACAGAATGGCTGCACTCAACAGTCATCAGGCCACCATTTACCTGTCTGATTTGCATGAAGTGATGAGTGCTCCTGCTAACATTTCAAATACCTTCTCCTTCTGAACATATCAAGTTTGAGAAACAGCATCAAGCAAACAGAAGCTATGTACACCAGAAGATATATCCTTACAGTTCAGAACAGCTTTACAGTAGTGGCTCAACTTCATTTTCTATCTCAGTAGGACCCACTCATGAAATGGACATCACCCCCTACCACAAAGCTTTTTCAGAGTGACTTATACAACACCAAAATTTTCTACATTTCACGCTATTGCCTCATGCACAATCTTTACCAAGGGCTCACCCAATATAGTCTAATACAGTCCTTAAAGAGTAACAGCTGCTTGTGTGTCTCCAATGCAGAAAGCCAAACCAAGCAATAACCAACATCTGAATTAGAAAATGCTCACATGAAGCTACAGGTCTGATAGTTACCCCAGCTAATAATGTTGTCTGCTTTGATCCTGCCTATCAGTTAGAATCACATAAATTAGAAATTGCAATTCTACCCCAACCTTCTTGGGGCTTACCCACTTTTAAATGTACTGAAAAAATGAAACTGAGGGCAATACAAGCCAGGGTTGTGGAAAGTGCTCTTCTCTATCACCTCCCAAGGGGTCCCTTGGGAGCTCCTAACAGATTTTAATTCTCAGAAGCTGAAAAGAAAAAGAACCTGCCCATACATCCATCAGAAATAGGATAGGTTGTTACTTTTGTTCAGTGCTACGTGAAGAGAGGGAGAAATACACCCAGCCTCTTTGCAGTGTTGTGTTCCAAAGAAGCTACCTTCTCCACAGCCTTCCACTTTGAATGAACAGAATGAACAATCAATTGGCTGGTCGGATAATATCACAATCCACTTCAAAAGGAAAATCATACCTTTTATAGGTTAATTCAGATTTTGTTCAAAATAAATGAGTCACAGAACAGGATTTCAAATTAAAATGAAACTTAGCATAAAATACAGTGATTCCTAATGTTATCCATATGAGCAGATGCTCTTTAACATGAATACCTGTATAGCTCGTACAAGCTTGCTCCCACGGCTTTGAAAGGATAATTGAAAATACAGTGGTATTTCTTTGTGTGTGCTCCTGACCTCTTTCAGGCCACTCTCAACTAAAGGAACCAACCTCTTTGCCTTGCCAGTCTTTTTCAAGCCTGTGTACAGGAGCTGCTCCCAGCATCATCGGATAGCCCTATAGAGGAAAAAAGCAGCTGACAATGTACGCGCCTGCCTGTAGATGGAGCACAGCAGAGCCGCATCACCACCACACGTATTGCTATTGCTGTGCAGCAACTTCTGAGACAGAACAGCAACAGCTGCCAGATTACCCGTGTGGGAATACATGAACCAAGTCCCTGCACAGAGGCAGTAAAGGTATTGAGACCAGGGAGATGTCTGTGCACAGGAACTGAACCACAGCCCATTCAGCAAGGAGATGCTGAAGGAGGACTTGGCAGCAACCAAGCATGCAGATAGGCGTGACACCCGGAGCCTATCAGCAACTATCCCTAATCAGATCAGGTTAGTGCAAGGGCTGGTCATGGCTAACAGCTCCCAGCATCCCATGGACCTGGGGAGACCCTTGCGAGGAGTGTAGGAAACAGGGAATACATCTGAGCAGGGGAAGTGGAAGATGGAACAGCATTACATTCATTCCCTTGAGAGCAGCAGAAGATGCAAGGATAATACTGAAATTCTTTATGCTGCCTTTAACTGTTCCTGCCATTTGGGAATCTGTTCAGAATTTCCTTCCTGAACCTCCAGGCTACAGAAGGTAAATACAAGCAAAGTTTGTACCAGTTTCCAGTGAACGAATGCAAGCAGTCTGCTGTTTAAGGGCCATTACAGGTAACTTTTTGATTGACACCTTCAGCTCTAATATAATTCCAACACATCTAATCTTATTTTTAATGTCCTATTCCCAGTGTAAAACAACACTAACACCTTTGTACTATATGTAGCACCTGATACATATTTTCTACTCTATGTACCATGACTTACAGCTCTGTAAAAAGCTTCTGGGACCTATAAGCAGGTAACTCTGCCAACCAGAATCAGGCAGATTTTCATTTCATTTAGCCAATTGTCTTATTCTCCAAGCATTCCCCAGAAGGCACCCATCATGAGCAGCTGTAGATTGTCAGTGCAATATATAATGTAACACACTGAGCACTGAAAAAAAAATTTACCTAGAGTCCAAAATGTTTAGTGCAAATGAAGATTAATCACCCGATAATACCAGAAAATCCGAGTAATCATATTACTTGCATCCCAGGGCACCATTTCTTAAGAGTGCATTAAATGAGTGAGTAAAGTAACTGTTGTTACATTTTCAGTTACCACTAACCTAACTTTCATCATTCTTTAAAAACACTCCAAAAACTAGAAGAAGAAATTCAGTTAAACATTAAAGCAAAATCCTGAGTAAGGAGGAGGGATGTCTCTGATCAAGTGTCTCACAGCTACAAAGAAGGCACTCAGAGCAAGGCAAGTGAGTACGATCATCCAAAAAGCAGGAGTTAAGAGGTCCAGGAAACCACAAAGAGAGGGAAAAAAAGAGAGAGACAGGGAGACAAAGATCTAGAAAAGACAAGCTGAAATACAGGTGTCCATTAGAACTAGTGAAGGTATCTTTGTGCTAAGTCTAGCAACAGACAACCTCTTCAGCAAACATGTGAAGGGGGCAGCAGCTCTTAGCAGCCCTGCGCAGTGCAGCTGTCTAGAAGGCACAGCATCATCTCTGAACATCGCCATTTACATCTGAAGTGCTTTACTTGTTATTGTTTCAGGCAATTAGTAACATGTTTAGAAGTAGGAAAAGGTGGGAAAAAAACTTCCAATTGAGTATATTCTTCTTAATTGTTAACCATCTCACATTTTACCCTTTTGCTATGAACAGATCACACAAGTTTAAGTGTCTATTTGCCAAAGCTGCAATTCAACTAAAAAACAAAGGTGGAAAAGAGAGGTTGTTGAAAGTGCCTTGCAAAAGAAGGAAGAGATCCTGCTGCATTTAAATCTTGGGTGGGAACAACACACATGTCCTTCACTTGGGCTCTGTAGAATGTTGCCACTCACACTAGGTTTTTACCAAATGGAGAGGTTTGTTCCTGCATAATTGAGGTCACTGCTCTTGTCTCAGAAGGATGTTTACCACTCTTACTAATGGAGTGGCTGAAAATTTAAAGGTACAATAAAAAATGTGTTCAGAGGAAAAAAAAAAAGATGAGAACAGGTCCTTTTGATGTTGTTGCTGTCATTCATGAAAGTGCTTAACGTCTGCCTGTACTAATAAAAAGGCAAGCAGAAAATACCACTTTACAGAAAGCATGTCTTAGGACCAGATGAGATGCTGGGTAAAACAGGACCAAGTCAACAACTTGATGAGGCCAAATAGAAGTCATTATGAACTGTTTAATTTAGGGACTAATTCTGAAGCCTCAGAAACTTGCAGGTGCAAGCTTTTATAAAAACTGAATCAATTAGGTTTTACTTACAGTCAGGAAATATTTAAATAAACTAATTTGAGAGCTGAATCTTTAAAATAGTCATTAGATACTACGAAATCCATGGAAGGAGGAGGTGTTAATAGCAACATCCCTCTGAAGAATGTTCTTCATACATTCTTCTGTATGGAAAGGAATTTTATCACAGACAGCTGATAACCCTTCCCCACTAGCATTCTTATGCTAGGTATCAGCATCCTCCAAGTCTCTAGCAACTAATCACACTGCTGCTTTTCTAACACCATTGCAACACAAGCCTTCTTCTATGTAACAGGCACATCCCAGATGCTCTCCTGCCATGTGTAAAATGTGAGATAACAAGCAATAAATCAGTCATTTTTAATATCCACAAGACAGCACTGAGTGAATCAATTCCATTACTATATATATATTTTAAACATACCTGCTACTGAGAAATTAACAAAAGGAAAGAGTAGCTAAGACAAGCAACAGTCATGTTCTGCTGGTGCCTGCCATCTCTTACTTCACTGCAAAATGCTTCCCACTTGCATGGCAGGACTATATCCAAACTTCATACTAGGAAAAGAACTACAGAGATGCAAAACAAAAATGGTCATTGTGGACCCAAATATCAAGTGACTAATTTTTGCCCACAACATTCTTGTTAGTTATCTGAAAGGAAAATTTAGTTTACCCAGCTACCTATGAGCACAGAGCATATGCATAGGCACAGTTTCTATGAGGCAATGTATTTACAAAAAGGGAGACAGAAGGGAATCAGCTTGCCTACCAACCCTGTCACTGTTATTTCAACTAAAATCAGTCAGCAAATTTCAGAGCGCTGAAGAAATTCTGAATACATGACAACAATGAAATCCTTAATGAAACATCTTTAAAGTAAAAAGTTATTTTCCTATTCGCATTATTAAAATAGCACACGCATCAAAATGTTTGTTTTCACTGGGCATTTATTTCTATAGCTTTACAGCTAATTATTTTAGTTTGCAGTTATTAATTTATACACAAAGGTACAAGTCTGCCCTCTAGCGCCTAAAATATGCAAACTATGTGATATTAAAATAACAACTTCTTTTTTTTGAGTTAAAAGATTATATCTGGATCATTCCTAATTCCATAACAAGGTGGGACAGACAAGAGAGTATAAAAGGCTTTACTCACTTCATTGAGATAAATCGTCACGGGAGTCCAATACATTTGATCTCATCTGATTAAACCAGTCTGCCTTGGATTTTTTGGGCACTGTGAAAGTTGCACAGTGTGTTAGAGGAAGGTAAACAAAATACCCGAAGAAAGAAGGCCTTGAGCTATACTGATGGAAGACATGCAAACTACTTGGGATAAGTCTACAGGCGAGCTAAAAAGTAAAAGCCAAATCAAAACACAAGTGGGGAAACTGTGTGATCTGAAAGAAAAAATGCAAATTCAAACACCAAAAAAAAGAAAATCAGAGGAAGTGCACCTATATGTTTCATTTCGCGTTGAATGAAGAGGAGAAAAGGAAATACTATCAACTGATTAGAACTGTGTACTGCAGAAACAAACACCTATCATCTCCATGTTATAGGTTAAGGCTAAGAATATTAAACCTCTATTGGATGCTTGAAAAGCTGCAGAAATGCCCTGAGAGCAAAAGCAGAAATATCCCTGCCCTCCCTGTCTGAACAGACTGCTTCATAGATAGTCATGTAGCACTTGGGGAAGTGTTCTCTCATACCTCCATATCATGACATCCATGCAACACTCAGGCACCTAGCCATGGAAAGTTGAAATTGCACGACTGCCCCTTTAGCATGTTGCAAATTCTGAATCTGGTTGTTTCTGCTTTCCTTCACTTTAGAAGCCAAATGATGGGAGTTGAAATCCACAAAGCTGAAAAAAAATCCACCTCTAACTTTGTTATAGAAGTACACAGCAGTGAATGACCACTATTCCTAGATATTTTTCCTCTGCTGTTTTATTTTTAATTAGTTGGGATAGGCTCTCCCTTGAATGAGAGGGTTCAGTTGCATGCTCCGGCACTCAGAGTTTAGGATGAAGTTTGAACAGCACTTTAAAAAACATGGTCTTCATTGCATCCTGATCCACATGTAACAAAATTACCAAGGCAGCTGGAACTGCCCTCATCTGCTGGGGAAGGAGGATGGGTGCGCATTGAAGGATGAGAAGGAAACTCTTGGATTTCTGCTTAAGCACTGGGTACAAAGCAAACTTCCTGGCCTGAGTCTGGCAGAAGCACAAAGATGTTCACAGAAAACCTTCCTAGTGTTGACTAGGAAGGGCTCAGATTTCACTTCTATAATTTCAGCAGCAGGGGGTGTGTGTGGGGGGATAGGGGGAGAGGGGAGGGCAGGAACGGAGTTTTCAAACCTCCTCTTATTTATTATTCATTATCTAAATATGTACATTAAATTATTATGTTATTTATGCTCTATATATCTATTCACACAGAACCAGAACAAAAGAAGTGACTCTACAGAAGATAAAAATTAAAGTCGCTAAATTTGTGACACTTCTACAGAATGTTTTCTTTCTACCCGAATTACTCAGACTTTTTACATGCACCAGCAACCAGTGTGTTATAAAAACCAGTACACTGATGTCTCATTAATTCTGCCAATGGTAGAATTATCCTATATCAATATAGAATTATCCTTATCAATATAGAATTATCAATATCACCACAGTCAAACACTTGTACAACTTTATTATTCTGAACAATACTCATTTCAAATTCTCATCCGGACTTCTTTAAGTACATGTATTTGAATGGGGCTGTCCCACATGAAAACTGTGCTGCTGGATTGCTATTCAGCATACAATATGGATAAAGTAGAAATGCATGAAATTGCATTAGGAATAAATGTGCCTTCTCTAAATACACACTCCTAAAAGTAGCTAAAGAAAACTATCATTTTCTGACTCGACAGATAAAGGGAGCACTGACAGGAGGTTAACAACAGTTTTATCAGCTCCATTACTATAGCAGAACTGACAGAAACGTAAGCGAACAGACGGTAACTCCAGCTCTGTGTCACCAAACCTACCCACCAGATTCTGTCTACAAGTCCAGTTTCCATGCGTGTGACCCATTTCCCTTTTTCCCACCCCAGCATAAAAGGACAGCAGAGACGGAATCAGGCCCAAGATTCACTTTTAACCCCAAGAATCACCCAATTAACTTTGACATCCCAAGCTGAGTTTACCAGAGGACAAACAAAGAAAATTCCTATCATTCCTTGAGCTTCTGCACTCATCCTATTTGTCAGAGAAATCCTACAAGTAACCTACAGCCCAACAAGCCTTTTTAGTATGATAAAGTTGAATTTAATGCAAGTCCTCAGCTGTCCATTTCATCTCTTTCTGGCATTCTTCCCAAGTAAGTCTGCAAGTCAGAAACTCTCAAGACTAATTTCTAGTTTTGCAGAAATGGTTTGCCAGAATGACAGGTGTGCAGAACTGCTGCAAAATTCCTATGTCTGTAATAACCACTGAGACATTTAATAAGCCAAAATAAACACAAATGCAAACAACTAGTGCTTGGGAGGACAATTCATCTTTGGAGGCTCATTTGTGCCATGTTCAGCTCAGCAGGATCCTTATCCCTATTCAGTTCTCTTTTAACACCTAAAATAAATTGGAAAAGCATGAATATGTCCTCACAACAGAAAGAAAGAAAATTAATGATAAAATCTTCACCATTGTTTTGCTCTGAAGTCAACTGACAGAATTCAGTATTAAAAAAATAATAAAATAGTCTTTTATGAAAGACTGAAGAGCAGTACAGTGAGCACAAATACGTGAACAGTATTTTTTTCCTAATTCTACAGAATACTACTAAATACTGAATGACAACACATGGCAAAAAAAGTATCAAAAAAAAAAAAAAAGAGTAGAATTACACTCATTGAACAAAATGTAATGCAGCAAAATACTCTTTGATACTGAAATACATCTTTCCTATATTGAAGCTGTCAGTTTCAAAAATTAGCTAGACTGACTGCTTCTAATTTTTTCCCTATGATCAACCAAATTATAGAAGATAGTCTAAATAATAGGCCCAGATAGTAAATACATTCACACACACCTGCAATTTAGCTTTAAGAAAATATTTTGCTCTGATATGCTGTTCCAGTATCAATCAAGAGCTTTCTAGTCTCCTATTTCCATATGTATAAAAATAAATACAATCATAGAAACCTTGCCTTAAAAGTTACCCTCCAGTTTTATTGGACAGCCATCTCACACTAGCCATAAAGTAGGAAAAACAAAAAACAAAATAGAAAAAAACCATGAAAAACTTGAATGCTAGGCACTCTGAGAATCTAGAAAAGCAAAGAAACACAGACCAAACAGAAATTGGAGGAATAATATTCTTCTAAAGTAATTTAGACAGGACTTGTTTTCCCCATGTTATACATTTACCCATATTGTTTTGTCTGTTTAAGAGACATCACGCCTACCCAACATCAAGCTCTCTTCCAAAATCAGTAGCTGCACAGATAGCAGAAAGGGAAACCTATGCGTAGAAGTTATAATCAAGGTAAATGACAGGAAAAGAAAATTATCCTTTCCCAAACATGTAACAGCATAGCAACTCTGACAGAGCCCATGGTCTTTACTGAAGAATAACACCTGAATTTGATTTCTCATCCAAACTAATTTCAAGGAAAGTAGAGAATCTCAGCAATACTGCCTTTTTCGCAATCTCTCTCTAGTCCAATTTAGTCTCAAAATAGGAGGCACTGCATTTTAATTAAGGAAATGAAGATATTCCAAGTATGACCACAATCCACAAAGACCTATGTTAAAAGAGAACAGATTTATAACAAAGCCTTTTTTCCCAAGGTTAAAAAAAAATTCTAGTTGTTTTTCCTGTTTTATCTCAACAGTACAGAATGAAAACTACTTCATAGCGCCAATGAAAATTACTTCATAGCCCCAAGTTTCATGCAAAGACTACATACACTTGCTACAAATGTACTGATCCCCTGTGCTCTGTGATCTCTAATTGTTTTCATCCAAGCACAACTTCAGCTACGTTTTCAACCATTTCCTTTCTCTTCAGGTCAATGCAGACAATGTAACAATAGCTCAGTTCTCAAGGCAGCCCCCATGTAAATTCGAGTACAACAAAAAGCAGGTGTGCTGGGATTGAATCATAATCTCAGTGTAAATCAAGAACAGCTTTGCTTGCAAGAAGCCAGGTACTCCAAAGGCCTGCTATCACAGAAAACATCAATATGAGTACTTTCATCCCTGCTCCTAAAAGGCATTTACAGATACTGCAGAGCTGTTTCTTTACCTACACTATTAACCAAATCGAAGGCTGACAGAACTGAAGCAACTTAAGCAGGCTCAAGACAATGTTTATATTCTCCAGTACACACCACACACAGATCAACTGAACTACTGTCACTCATCAGTCCTGCATCTCTTCTTTACCGTGTCTTCAAACACTGTGAGCATCCCCAGAAAACTACTCAGTGTAAACACAATCGACCTGGGAGACTGACACAGTGTCTGGATGACATTAACTATTGTATTGTGCAAGAAATACTGCTTTTTGAACTATGAAGCAGTGTCTTGACTGCAGTGTTGCCTGTTCTGTAAAGATTACAACACTGTGACACAAAGTTAAGCTATTCTGGATGGATTCCATGGCCTAAACCAAGCCTTGATATCCACCTGCTACTCAGGATGGGTTCTGTAGCCCGAACAAGGTCTTGACTGACACCTGAGCAGCTCCCTAGGCCCAGCAGACATACCAGGGGACCCCAACAGACACCTATCCTTTCAGAGCAATAGCTGAAGCCAGACAAACCAACCAACCAGCCAGTCCACAGCCTGAGAGCAGGAAAATGAACTCTACACTCCATTGCTAAGTTTCTAGCTCACCTCCCAGTTCTGTGCTCACCAGCTCGTAAGCATTTACATTTGTATTCAGTTTCAAGAATACAAGTAATCTCTGAGGTCAACAAACAGGATGTTTGGTGGAAAAGTTGTGCCTAAATGTAAATGTTCTCAAGATGAAGCTTTAAGAACCATGGCCGTTGAGCCCTCACCGCTCTGCTCCTGCTGATCTTGTGAGACACTGGTAAGATGAATTAATGGGCAGAAACACTAGCCATAAGATCTTGATTCATTTGCAGAATCTGACTTTCAGCAGAAGGTACAATATATGTAATAAAAAGGATAAATACAAGGGGATGAAGAACAGATTCATTTAGTACTGCAAAGAAAATACGGGGAAGCCAGTTCCTCCTTCTGCCACAGTCTCTCATTTGAAGGCAGAAAGGCAGGAAAAGCTGGCTATAAAAATTCTGATTTCACAGAGGCTACCAAGAAGGAGAGTCATAGGGAAGCACAACACACTCAACACAGAGCCAAAACAGAGTGTGCTAGAGACAAGCTCCTGATGATTTCCAAAATGCATCACAAGAAACTGCCTTTGCTCCATGCATTGCTCCTCAGCCAAGAAGCAGCAATAATTTATTGCACATCTGGACATCCCCTTAATGTGGGACTTGACTAGCCTTTCTTCAGAGATGCTTGTATCAAACCTTCACTTAAGTAAATAGTCCTGCATGCTTATGCCGGGCTTTGCTATAAGATTATTATATTCTGAAGAACGCTATTTCTCCTAGGACAGCACAGTAGTATTTGAATCCTTTTCCCAGCAGCACATTTTGAAGGTACAGTGTGTTCCCAGGACACCACATGTCAATGCACTTGTATCGTCTCATAATTAGCTGTAATTACTATATGATGGTTTCCAGACTTAAGCGTAGTTAACCATTAACCTGTGTTTGCAGACTGTATTTGCTGAACAGCATGGCATACTCCTTCATTCCCCAAAGCTATGTCATCGTTCAGCTATAGACCTTATCAGAGTGGTGAACTGAAACAGTTTTTGCAGAGGTGGAGGAGGAGGGTGGGGGAGAAGGTCACAGACATCTAGCTATTACTTAAACATTTTTACCAAAAATGTCAGTTTCGAGACTGTCAAGGAAGAAAACAAACAAGGAGACTGCCAGTTTTTGTGCTTTCTAAACAAAACTTGCAAACCTGCAGTCGCAGTTCTTACGCATATACAAGAGAAAGGGGAATCAAGACAGTTGTTCAAGCTTTCAGTTGCATTTCCTCACTATGCCTGATCTGCCACGTCTGTGAGGAAAAACAAAACAAAAGGCATTCTGAGTCTCCAGCATAGTATAACTGTAAATGTAGTTGTTTCTCCAATAACAGTGACTACATTGTTAACTCTTTCCCTGGCAGATCTGTAAGGCCTTAAGAATAAGATTCAGCAGTTGTGAAAAAGCACAGCAACATAAAGAATACTGTATCCCGTACTTATTAACCATTCTAGCAATAAGCCTAACCAACACAATGCCAAGGGCAACTGCAGAATTCTAGTACACCAAAAAGTTATTTATCTTGAGTTCACTTTTTTTTTTAATGAGTAATACTTATTAGGTTTGCACACCCACATCTATGGGACTTGCCCTACGTTATGTTTGAAACTGAGACATTACAGATTTCTGCCAACTTCAAACAAAGCATTTGATACACAAATCTACTGTGAGATGAATTCAGATACCCTGCCAATGACACATGTGATGTCCATTATATTCAAATAAGCATCAAGTACTATATTTGAAGTTTGCTTTGCTTTTCAGGGAAAGAAACAAAAAGGATTTCAGAATTCAGAACACATAGCACCCAATTGCTATCAGGACTCCACTTCCACACAGGATTTACAACAGACCACCTCAGGCTGCAAGAGCCCTGCTGCATACTGTCCATCTCCCTGGAAACTACACCTACAACTTTCACCTGCTGCCACCACAACTGAGCTCAAGAAAGACTGCTGGCCGCCAACTTGGCAGTGTGAGGAGTTCCTCAGAGGTCTCCAGAACTGCCGTATGTGGAGCTGCTGCTGAAGTCCCAGCTGGGGAAACAAGCTTTGTCAGAAACTTCTGCTCCTCACTGCACAAGTGTGAGTCATCTCATCCAGCAAGATGCACTGGCACAGCCCATAAACAGATTGTTTAGTAGCAAATGACCTGGAAATGCTATGTTGGGATGGAGCCAGACTGAGATTATGAATGACTTCAAAGGATTTCTCAATAAACCACTGAAATTAGCATCACTGCCATCTGAAAACAAGGTACCAGTACTAACAGCAGCCATTTAAATATTCCAGCACTTTTTCAGTAAGTTTCCCAGCAAGGTTTTGGGTTTTTTTTAGTAGGAAGTTTTTCATTGAGGATGGTGACACACTTGAACAAGTTTCCCAAGGAGGCTGTGGATGCCCCATCCCTGGAGGCATTCAAGG
Organism: Centrocercus urophasianus; assembly: GCF_019232065.1. Taxonomy (NCBI): domain Eukaryota; kingdom Metazoa; phylum Chordata; class Aves; order Galliformes; family Phasianidae; genus Centrocercus; species Centrocercus urophasianus. Next base: position 11,464,001 of record NW_024884364.1, on the reverse strand, counting down.
CCAGGCTGGATGAGGCTCTGGGCAGCCTGGTCTGCTGGTTGGTGACCCTGCTCACAGCAGGGGGGTTGAAACTACATGATCATTGTGGTCCTTTTCAACCCAGGCCATTCTATGATTCTATGGTTCCCATTCTGAAGGCCAGGAAGGGTGAAGAAGATGGAAGGAGTGCACTTGGGGTGGACTTCTGATGCAGCCTCGGTGGTCTAAGCAGATCCTACACAATGCACTATGACAGGCTTTTACGCCAAATCCAATTCTCAGCAGCACAAAAAAAAAAAGCATTCATCTTAAAGCAGCTTTGGGAGAATGAGGAAATCTAATCCTAGAGGGAACCCTCATGCCCGTGTACAATACAAATCCCACCCACACCAAAACAATTTTCTGGATGCACATCAAAGAGCATACGCATTTCAGAACAAGTGCTAAAATTACTCAACTTAGACCTGTGTCAACACTGACACTGGAGAATGAAACCTGGCTTCCAAATCTGACACTGGGAAAGGCTCCAATTGTCAGAAACTTCATAAAAGCACTAATGCAATGATACCTGCAGTTAAGATTGTTGCCATGCACGATACAGAACTTTACAAAATACAAGGTGAAGGCATGAACATACCAGTATTTGTCAATGTTTCAATTAAAAGTCTTGAAAGCTTTTGCTTCAAGATGCACTTAGCTGACAGTTTTCTAGTATAGTACATAAATGAAAAAGGCAAACTTCTGCTAGGCCATTTGCAAAGAATGCCTCCAAGTGGATTTCAAGCTTATAATTAAATCTCATTTCATAACAAATGAGAGGAATGCTATTGGAAGCATGTAGGAAATAGTCGAAATTTTACTCAATCCCAAACCCAGTAACTTGTACAAGTCAAATTACTGTACAACAGAGTCTTAAAATTCTCCCCTTTATTCAAAATGAAAAGTTTGGGAAGTTAAGAGAAGTTATTCTCCTTGGTCTTGTTTCTAGTAAACGCAATGCAGTTGACTGAGCTGAGACAGATAATGATATTTTCAGCGCTTGCTTCCCCTGGTCTTTGCATAACAAGGCCTTACATCACATTACTTGCAGTACCTGCTTCTAAAGTATGCCAGTTGAACATCTACCACACTCAGGGTTTAACAAATGAAATAGCACAAAATGCCTGGCTATTCTGCCAGCGTGTACCCATTGACAAAAGAGGAAGGAGGGAGGAGAGGTAAGCACACAGCAGGCTGCCACAGCTCAAGGACTGCAAGAGGAAGGCAGCTTTCCCTCCCTGCTCTGTGCTGCAGATTGACTCAGCTCCGCTGCTTGGCAGTGGACATTCAGCACAATGCACCACTGTCACCGCTGCTCTGGGCCCTGGCAGCCCAGCTCACTCCTGAAAGGTCAGATGCCCTGGAAGCCGATAACCTGTGCACATCCCTGCACGTCATCTGGGACCAGGGGGAATTCAAAGGAGGAGATATGGCAGATACGAATGGCACACACACACATGCGTGAATGTCTCTCCCTTTACACAGCTCTAAACAAAATTAAGCTGCTCATGTCGTTTTACTGCCACATTAGCTCAAACATATTCAATTCCCAATTCATCTTATTCGCCTCACTTTCTTCCATATTATATGCTGCCTTCTATTCCTAACCATAAAGATCACTGACAGCAGCAGGAAAAGTAGTGTTAATCCAACAGTAAAACACTCAGGAGTGAGAAGTTAACAGGAACTAAAGAATTACCTGGTTTTTTTTTTACCTTTTTTTCTTCAGTTTTACTAGTCTGATATTAACACACTGCAGCATAATTATTTAATCATTTTATTTCTTTTGCTGCATGTAAGAGATTGAGGAACTGAATTCGCAGATCACAGAGACTGGAAGAGACTTCTGGAAATCATCAAGTCCAGCTCTCCTGCTAAAGAAGGTTCACTCATAACTAAAGAGATGAAGGAATTGATATTTTGGTGGTCAGTTTCCTCTCTAGCCATGCCCGTGAATTCTTGGCCCTTCAATTAAGCCGAGCAAGGAATCTCCTTAGGACTATGGCTTACAAGTATAAAAGAGGAAAATATGAAAATCTCAAAGCATATTAAACAGAATATTCAGAGTAACAACTGTGTAACAAATAAAATCAAAGAGCAGCAGCAAAAATGATGGTAGTGATCTGAACAAACACCAAAACCTGATTTCCTTATTTTGGTATTTCTCCTCAGTCTTATCATACTTGATTTACAGATAATTCCTTTAGTTTAAATTATGGGTCAGTATGCCTTTTGACAAGTACGAAATTGCTATTCTGTGATAGCGCAGCTCTTAAACTTACAAATCTCAAAGTATGGGTTATGGGGGAGAACAGAGGGCAAGTAGGAAGGGAGGAATGTCTATGCACATATGCCTAGGTATATGTACTTTTAAGTGTGAGAAACAGAGGGGATGTTAGACTATATATAAAGAACTGCATGTATGCACATACATACCTTAGATGCGTACCTAGAAAGCTACCAAAAAGCTGTTATGTAGCATTTATGCCCAAAGAACAAGCCCCCAGCACAATGCTGTGTAAACAAATCTTAAAAGGGACACTGGTTTGTACAAAGAAAAATCTGTTCCTGGTTTGCAAAGACAATTCAGACTTACATCTCTGGAGCTAATTTGGATAGGGCTTGCAGCTTATCACCAAGTCTTAAATATCTAAGAGTAAAAAGGGAATGCTTCAGTTGAAGAAAAGTTACAAATACGATAGAAAGGGCTGATGTGCATGACCTGTTTTGAACGACAGTAAAACCAATTACACATTGAGAACATATAAAACCAGGACTAGTGCTATCCTTACAGTGAACACTGCAGTTCTCAGAACTTTAAAGAAAATATTAAGTCTTCACAGATCGAGATATGGTTCAGAGCCTCACCTCAACAGGTGATTGATTCTTGGCTGGCAAAAACAATTTGGGAAAAATAAATAACCAGTTATACACATTACTGTTTTATCCCGCACATACTTTGCAACAGGATCTGGTGATATTTAATGGCAAGTAATTCATTGTTACACCACAGAAACAAAAATGGCTACGAGAGAAGCACATGGAGCAACAGCAGTACCACCTCATCACCTAATTAGTTTGAAAAATCATAGAAACATAGAATGGTTTGGGTTGGAAGGGACCCTTAAGATCATCTAGTTCCAACCAGTTGCTATAGGCAGGGACACCTCTCACTACATCAGATTGCTCAAAGCCCCAGCCAGACTGGCCTTGAATGCTTCCAGGGAGGAGACATTCACAGCCTCACTGGGCAACCTGTTCCAGTGTCTCACCACCCTCACAGTAAAGAACTTCTTCCTAATATCTAGTCTAAATCTACCCTCTTCCAGTTTAAAGCCATTTCCCCTCGTCCTGTCTAGGCTACGCTGGGAAGGGAGCAGGGGGGAAAGCAACTATGTCCTTACTACAGACATTGGCAAAACATATTTATGGAACTGAAGCCTGAGGGATGCTGTCTTTAGCTGACAGGAAGATTATTTAATCCCAGGCACCGCAGGGCGAGCGGCCTCTCTGAGTACACAGGGAAATCTGAAGGAAGCTTATGGAAATTCTGCCTGGGCCTGAATTTCTATACAGTTTGACCATCCTTTCTTCTTTCTTTTTCTTCCCCTCCTTTCCAGCTCAGCTAGTTTCATCCATCCATCTGGAAGATGCAAATATGGTTATGCTGTAAGCTGATGGTTTGCAATGAGGTCTGGAGCACTGCCAAAGTACTGAACAACAAACCTCACAAATCTGTGATCTCTGACAGTACCTAATTCAACTTCAACTTAAAAAAAAAACCAACACACAAACAAGAAAAACCCAAAATCACGTTAACACTTCCTGCAGCTGAGAGGTGCAGAGCCCCTCTATCCCAGCACACCTCACTCAGCCCAGGCTGAGCGAGCCCCTCCTGCAGCCCCAGCAGCGGGCCGAAGGAGGCATCTAGTGGCCGGGAGCAATTCCTGCAGCCTCCCCAAGCCCTGAGCTCGGGCCTTCATTTCTGAGCCCCTAAAGCCACTGCAATCTGCTGGTGGGGCTTCACCACGAGACACAAGTGTATGGCAGCAACACGTCCCCAGCACTCATTTTCCCCGTGTTCTGTGCTAATATTCCTACTGCTCCATCACTGTCAGTTACCTGCCTTGTGACCAGCCTCAAGGCCAAACTTAGGTTCTTTGCTTCATAAATACTCTTGGCAACTCACGTCATTTCCAACCAGTATGTAGCTCACTGTCCTTCACCACACGAACAGTGCAGGTTAAAGGGATTTTCTAGCTACAGCTACAGATGCGGGGCACCAATTTAAGTAGTGGTCTTGACCAATGAGTAAAGCAGGAGAACAGCATGCTAACTCACCTTCCCCAGCTCTGAAGGGATCCCTACTCTGCCTCAAATCTATTGTACTGCTTTGAGCAAAGCAATGAAGTGATTAAGGAAGGTATCCACCGTAGAAGAGCTAACTGAGAGTAGTGCATAAAGCTGACTAAAAACATAAATGCACAAACCAAGTATTTTAAGCATGATTTAAAATAAAACATTGATAAATAGTATTAAAAACCCATAAAAACCTGATTATTAACCTTCATGAAGGTTTGTAATGCCTTCTCAATTCTCACCTCTCCAGTCAGGTAAGTGCCAGAAATTTAAGGCACTACAGTTTTATTAGGAAAAACTCCAATATTCTTCCCTCAGATGAACAGCAGTGTTAATCACAACGTACACATTAAAAAAAAAGAAAAAAAAGAAAAAGTGGAAAAAAACCTAGCATATCCTTACTGCTTTTCAGATAAATATTTTAGCTTGAAACAAACCAGGACTCCTATTTATCTTTGTTATTCCACACTTATCTTTGCTATCTGCCCTGTGACAGAATCATGGGCACACAATCAAAATCTTAAATTTCTTCTTGTTTTTGGAAATCACTTTGGTGTGACAATAACATTGCAGGCTCTGGAAGAAAGCACTGCCACTGTTTCTTAAGAGAGAACAGAGGAAGATTGAAGTTTGCTATTTACAATCTTTTAATGTAAATGCTTGCCCTCTTGCTCAGAGATTAACCTACTGCAGAGAACATTCTGCGTTAAATACCCTCCACACCATTTCCTAACACTGCCACACAACCTTTGCATTTGCTGCATTACAGCTTTCACTCTGCAGCCACAGCCCTGCCAAAGAAATCAGGAACTAGAGCTTCTTCATATCTCTCCTGGACAAGGCAGAGGGCCTCCTCAAGTTCACGCTCAGTCTCCCTGTGATATGCAGCCTCCATCTGCCCCAGCCACCTCAGTCAGAAAGGTGTCATCTAGTTTTCTTCATCAATCCTATCAATCACTTGGTAGTTCAAGTGAAAAGACCTATAAAAGTTCAAATTATCAGTATGGAACTGCGAAGGAGCTCTATGTCAAAGTGCAGCTGACAGGAGGTAACAGCAGTACCACAATTATACCAACAGGAAAACAAAAAAAAGTAGGCCTTGTGGTTCTAGTCAGGGTTGAAGGAAGCTTCCTTCAGAGCAAGTAGTAGCAAGGCAATGTTTAAAGCCAGTGTTTAGCTTAGCCTCCTTCTGAGCCGCACAGACAGTATCTCTGTCTCACCTGTTCACTGGTCCAACAAATTGTGCATTGGCCAGATCACTGCATGCAGGGGTCTTAGAGAAAAAAGGTACATTTTTGGCTGAAAGGTGGGAAATCACCAAGAGCTGCCTCTTGCCACTCGTCGCTCTGGGGCTGAGTCACAGTGATGCCTGGAAGCTAGAAAACAATTCCGCAGCAGAATTCTGCAATTTCACTGCAGGACTACTGAAGTGTACTGTATCAGGTCAAGTCATGCTTCCCTAACTCACACCAGTAAAACCATGCATAAGATCAGTGAGGAGCAGTGAAAGTATTTCAAGCCGACTTTCTCCTACTTCAGCAAAACAAATGCACACACAATTTTATACGTATCCATGTTTTTGTGTATGCATACAGACTTCTTTTCTTTTTTGAAAGAAAAAAACAAACACCAACACAGCAGGTTGGCTTGCAAAGTAGCCACATGGAAATGCAACACTAGAATAAAAAGACAAATTGCAGAAGTAACACAAAAGCCACTTTCCAAGTACATACCTTCCTTCACACATGGAAACTGAAGTGCAAAGATCTTTCTGACACTTCTACTTCTTAATCCAAAGATTAAAATATGGCTGTATTTGGATAGAACTGCAAACACCCGGATTGACAAGACTTCTCTTTAATGAAAGGTTTCTTACATTGATTGTTCCAAAGCAAGTTTGCAATCCTTCTTAGCACAGATTACCTTGCAGCTCTGGTGAGCTGAGTAACTGTCACCCTACTCAGGGATGTTGCACATACTGAACATACTATATTCCTCTTATAGAGATGACATAAATTTCCAATATTCTTTCCAAGTATGATTCAAGAAGGCTGGCAATCTTAAGACAAACACATTACTGACTGAAGCCTAAGCATCTCAAGATGAGCTCTCTTTGTGCATTTGTTACTCAGCAGAAATCACTTGAAGATATCAGTTATCAGATGTCGTTCTCAAAGGGCAGTGACCTGGTGCCATTCTTCAGCTTGTTGGCCTGCTGAAATACCTCTCAAAGATTATCATAGCAGAGGATTTATCTGATTTTACATGAATTTGTCAATCCATGCTGCAGGAAGTTTAATCAGAACCAATGCTGCAAATTACTAATAATATTTTAAAAATATTTACTGTCTCTGAAAACTCAGCTCTTTCTCCTCTGCCTAACTACTGTTTCACCAATGCAGCAATCTGCATGTCTCATCTCAGCAGGCATCCACCTGGCAAGAGATGTCATTCCTGCAGCAAATTTTTCCAGGTAGAGACTGAGAATTACCATAACTTAGTGGAAACTGTTGAAGACTCAAAAGGACATTCAGTAGCAGCCCATCATCTCTCTAAAAGTCTCTACCACAGCCTTACCCACTTGAAATATAAACTAAGGACAACAAAAGAGTAGTGAAAACCTCAGACACAGTGCTAAAAAAAAAAAATAATTAAAAAATAAAAAACTGATTTTCAAGGCCCGGAGCCTGGCTGCCTTCTTGCAACCTTAAAGTAGCAGAAAATAGTTTAAACCCAAGGAACTGCGTATTAGCCCTGAATAACCAGAATCTACTTCTTGAGCAAGTTCCACCAGCAGAGGAAGTAGTACTGGTGACTGAGATAGCTGTCAATTCACACAGGCCGTGATGGAACTTGTCCACATTTGCACCTGAGCAACTCCCGGGCATTTACATGCCTTCTTTATACTGCCCAGTTACCCCACGTATCAACAAGCTGCAAGGGGCATCAACAGTTACAAGAAGAAAGTAGTTTAGCAGAGCATGGAATATTTAGCTACATTGCCATCACTTTAAAAACATGCATTCTTGTTGCCAGCTGGGAACAGGAAAACTCAATTAAACTATTTTCACTTCTTACAAACAGTTTCACTTTTGAATTGCTAGTTTGGGAAACAAATGTTTCGCTTGAACATCAGCATAAAGATACCACTTCAATTTGAAAACATTTTAACCTGCTTATGTGATAAAAAACACTTCATATTGGAATAACTATGTAACAGATGAAAGGGGAGGGATCCATTTTGAGTATCTCTGCTCTGCAGTTGATCGAGTTCACTCTAGTAAGAAACGCACACGACAGTTCTGGCAGAATTGTTTGGGGTGACTACTGGAAGGAAAACATAAACAAACAGTCATTTTCTTCATAATCACGTTTCACATCCCAAAACCCTCTCTCAGATTGTACCAGGGTTTCCCCTCGGCTTAGCCGGCCATCAGGAAGATGGACTGCATCCCACAGCAGCACAGCGTACCGGACTGGAGGCCAATCCCGCCCATACAGCAGGCTGCCAGCACCTTTTGGCTGTGCTGATACCAGCACTACAGCGTCAGCAATACCCCTTGTTACTGCTCTACAGGGCATCATCCCCCACCTCCCCACCAGCAAAAAACAAGGCATTTGCAGCATCCCAATAAAAGTGCACGTGCATCACATGCTGAAGTGCTAGGTACTCTAGATTTTGGTGCAAGTGAAAGAATAGAGATGATAGTTTCAACTCTCAATTCTACTGGGAGCAACTTCCAACCAAAACAAACATCAATCCTTTAATCCCCCGTCCAAATCCACGAGAGCAGATTCCTCTACTTGCATGGAGTCTCACAGAGGGTAAGAAGGCTCTGAACAAACCCACGAGCCCACACTAGTGAATCTCAAAGCAGGATCTTGAGATGTAACATTTGACTATCCCAGCCAAAACACAGCTCCAGGGAATTCCCATAGAAATATTTGTTGCAGCTTTTTGCCCTTAAAACCTGTAACAAAAGCTTGAAAGTCATTAACAAAAAATTCCCAATCTCCACAAATCACATGCAGGCAACAACCACCCTGCTATTTAAAAACAAACACAACATGAAAGAACCAGCCATAGATAGATATTCTTCTTACTGGCCAACAGTGGAAAAAACACCTTCTCGTTTGGATATACCCTGCCACTAGTTAGGGTATATCAGAGTAACCCATTGCACGAGCATCTCACAGCAACCCTGGGCACTTTGGACTTAACAGCACCTGAATTTGACAGAAAATGGTATTTTGCAACCAGACTAAGCAACCTTGTTAAATTCACCAATCAACACAGTCACCAAAATCCCACCTGATTTATTTATTGATTTATTTTGAGTATAGCACAGCGTACTGCTTTACGCTGAGTGACATGGAGGAATGCTATGCAAGGCAGCACCTACTTCAGGAAAGGGAAAAAGATAAAACAGCATCACAACTGAGGCATGCTATCATCAGTATCAGCGACTAGCTGATGCTATCCAGACTGGAAACTATCTTGGCTGCAAAAATCACATTTAAAAGATGCACACGTATCCCTAGATAAACAAACAAACAAAGTATATATTGACAGTAGTAGCCAATTTCCAGGCATACCTTCTCATTTGCATTTTATCTGCCTGCACTTAAGTCTCCTGAGTGACAAACACCGAAGTCAGCTTAAGCATACTCTGTAGGTGGAAGCAGCCATGATACTGTCTTGCTTCCACTGTGGTTTGTTCAATCTTTGGTGGACAGAAGTTAAGCTGCCAAACGCCACCAATTTTAACTGCAGTCAGTTCTCCATCCCAGTGCATTAAACACTGCAGGAACACTATGGCATGACAATACGGGGTAGGGTGCTAGCAGCTGAGCTAGGGCTGTTTCTTTCCTTAACAGTGTAGCCATTCAAATGTGATATTTCACTATTATCTCTGTCAAGTAAGTTTAATTTGCTTCTTCACCAGGGAACTGTAGTTCAGACTATTCATTGCATCTTTTATCTGCATTGAAGATGGAGTCAGCATTACACATAGATTGAACTGAAAGTGAAAAAACCTTGAAGATATGACCCTTGCTCTCCTCTTCACACCTACAAATAGAGAGAACTTTTCATTATTCCTTCATTATCTCTCCGACAAGAAAGGGTCAAACTTACAGATAGAACACCCCCATGACCCTTCAGTGCATCCCAAAATAAAGTAACTAGTGACCACAAGCTAACAGAACACCAGCTTGCCAAGATGCAACAGAGGTAGCAAACAATGTGATCCCACTTGTGGGCAAGGCTGCCAAATCATTAATAGGCACAGGATTTAGAACCACTGGTAGGAGCCCACGGCTCTGCTGAAACAGGATGAATTTTTACAGCAGCTTCCCATGCTGTAATGCATGAATGACAATTCTGATGGTAAGGACAAACTGAGTGAAACAGCACTACAGTCCAAGAGGAGCTGGGCTTGATGCTTGACATCATGCCTGGCAAAATGCAAGTAAAAGCAATGTAACTTTGGCAAGTAAAAGTTGGGGACCTGGCCCATTTGAAAACTTCAGCAGTTTAACCATACTGATATTCTGAACTACAAAAGCACATCATCTTCCTAACGTGCTGACCACAATCAGAGCATAAGGCATCATTAATCACAGTGCTATCCCTCCAAGCCACGACATCACACCTTCTTGAGCAAGAAGGTTTAGAAGCTACGGATTTTCAGAACACACTGTGGAGTATAGCATCCCTGGTGCCTGAAAGCAAACAAAAGATACAGGGCCACACATGACTGGAAACTTTTATCATTACTTCCTAAAATGTTCTTCCCCAACACCCCCAGTGGCAGCCACTGACTGGACAATAAATGTAGACTGTTTTTCCTTTGGCTTTATGTGTTTATCTACAGGTAGGCTGTTACCTTCAAGGCACAAACCTGGTCTAATAATATTCCAGCAAAACATATTCTTCCTTGTCCTGAAGAAAGACCACATTTGTTTCAGTACAAACATAACTGATGAAGTAAACTCCACATCACAGAAAATAGCTATTCCAGAGGTACGCACTGATCTGGATCAAGAGCACAAGCAATCCTGGCCAAGCCTCAGAGCCTGGGCTGCATCAGGTCCTCCACAGGACTCCTCACTTCTTTTTGTTCATTGTCATCTGAGGAGCAGTGAGACCTGTGAAGGCATCACCCAATACCCAGCTGACCTACCCCAGTTGCACTTGGTAGCACCCAGCTTCTTACAAAGCATCCACTGCAAAACTGCCCATGGCAGCTCTGTCAGAAGGAACAACGTGGTCCTGTAAATCCGACCATTCGACTGCTGTTATGAAAAGATGGCAAATGAAGGGTGCTACAACACAAAATGAAAAGCAAAACGCCACCTGCTATGGATTTTAGAGCTCCATTAGAAGGCACACAGGGAATCAGCTTGCCTGTTTAAAAAGCTGAAAGTTGGTTAATAAACCTGTGGTACTTATATTCTTCACAACTGAAAGAAAAAAAAAATAAAATAATGGGGAAAAAGTATCAATGCAGTCTAAAAACACTTTCTGCATGAATCACCCTTATACTTTTGCTGAGTTATTTTCCAAGCAATGTAATTTTTCTCAGACAACCTGGCCTCCATTCTAAGTGATGTTTAGCAACTTTTTTTTTTCCTACCTGTAATTTTTATTTCCACACTTTACATGATTGGTTTTATCCCTTTTTGTATACCACATTATTCTAGATCTCTAGACATAACTAAATCACTGCAAAGTGCCTTTCTGCCACTATTCATCCTTTCTGAAGGTTGTGAAAGATCCTGAGCATTTGTCTACCGTAAGTCCTCGAGAGCGAACTTTACCTTCATTATCCACCCTCTATAGCTATATTTGTACCGTACTTATCAACGTTTTTCAGTGAAAGAAAAACAAATTTACACACTATAAACTTTTATTGACCACAGTCCTTTGCTGCAGGGAAGCCCATCACTTCCTGAGCGTACTCTGTTATGCTGTCAGCGGGAGCAGCAGCATCTCAACCGGGAGCACAGCGACATTGCTGCTGGTTTCCTGTTAGCGAGCTCGGGTGGGTTTCGGCTCCGAGAGCCCCGGACACACAAACACGGCAGAACTGGCACTCACCTCCCGCGTCCGCCAGGTCACAGGTCTCGCAGGGCAGCGCGGCAGCCCGCCTACCATGCTGCCTGCCCTCGTCCGCTACGCAACGCCACGCTATCGCCCGCCCGGCCGGGCAGCCACCCGTACGAACCAGCTTCAGACTCGGGCAAATCTCGCACTCTTTCAGGGAGGTGAAGCGGCGTCGGGAGGCAGGCGAGCAGCAGGAAGCTGACCTCAGCAGCGCCGGCGGGGCGGAGCGCGGCCCGGGCTCGCTCGCTCTGTGCTCCCTTCTGGCAGCGCGGGCAGACGGCGCGGCCTCTCAGCGTGCCAGCCCAGGGCACGTCACACGGCCGCCCGCCGGCCTCGGGGAGCGCCTCGCCACGGCGCTGCCGAAACGCGAGTGGAAACGGAGGAGCCGAAAGGCTCGGTAGGTGCCAGCCAGTCAATCATTTAAAGCCCTTCCTTACGGCCGCTGTGCGGCTGCTGACGGGAGAAGGCAAAGGGGAAGCAGGACGGCCAGGCAGTTCGCTCTTTACCGTGTCTTTCCTCTACTTCCTCATCTGCTCAGGGCAGGAGCCTGCCATACGCCTTTAATGCGCATCTGGGAGATCCCATCCCGGAGGGGAAAGAAACCCGGCAACTTCTGACAAAGCACTTAACGACTGCTTGTTTTGTGTTGCTTATGCTCCTGATTCACTGCATTTTGTTTAATTTCTATCCATTTCAAACTATTTCCTATACTCTGAACTGCAAATCCAGTTCTCTTCAGCAAGCAAGCATAGCTAGCCTGTAACTTGCAAACACAAGGAGCAGATGTAACTGATCATCACCTGGCATCTGACTTCCAGCCATCAGTCTGCCACCTAATGCCTTGCTTTTACTTGCACAACCTGAATAAGGACAGAGCACAGGCCAGGCCCCAGCTACCTTAATCTCAATGCCATTTCTGCACTAATGTACATGTAGTTGGGCAGCTACCCACCTTACTCTGCGTGTACCAAGATATTGGCTTCAATCCAGGAGAGCTTAGCTATTCTAATATAAACTATTAGCACTAAAGTGACGTACATCTGCTTCCTCACTAAGGAAACAGATGTAGCTTGAAGCCAGAATTATATCAGAACCAGAAGTGTAATTTACACACTCATCTCAGCAGATTTAGTGAGTACCAGAACTCAGAATCCACAAGTACTGCAAGGCTGCTGTCCTGGAGATGGCATTCAGGCAAATCAGCAGTCAAGAACTCAACTTCAGAGAGAAGCAAAAAGATATTCCCAAACCAATGAGTGCAGCACACTCATCACAACTATGGGATTCCACCAGACACAGAGAGCTCTCCAGGCCATATCCTATCCCAGGCTTACCATAACTGTTTCACAGAAATCATTTCCTACCTCTGCTTTGCAGAACAGATTCTACAGCAGAGAAAAATGTTTATTCTTCAGTATTCAAACTGTGATTTGGTTTTGAAAGCAAACCGATCAGTTCCCACAAATATCGGCCTCTGTTGGTAGTGCACTGGCCTCCTTCCTCCTGCCTTCACTTCAAGTGTACATGTACATCAGTCAAGAGTATTTCAGTAGATACCGAAGGCAAATCTCTGGCACTCAACATGACAGGCAATCTGTTCCAGAAATCTAACACCAGAAGAACTTAAAAAAAAAAAGAAAAAAAAAAAAAAGAAAAAAAAAGAAAGTTTTTTTAGTAAATAAAATTCATCACCAATTTATGAGCTCACAGACCACTTAAACATTGTTGAAATAAAAGATATGCTTTAAGTTTATCTTGACTTAGTAACAAACTAAAAACACACTCATATCATAGAATCATAGAATGGCCTGGGTTGAAAAGGACCACAATGATCATCTGGTTTCAACCCCCCTGCTATGTGCAGGGTCGCCAACCAGCAGACCAGGCTGCCCAGAGCCACATCCAGCCTGGCCTTGAATGCAACCAAGGATGGGGCATCCACAGCCTCCTTGGGCAACGTGTTCCAGTGTGTCACCACCTCTGTGTGAAAAACTTCCTCCTAATATCTAACTTAAACCTCTCCTGTCTCAGTTTAAAACCTTTCCCCCTTGTCCTATCACTACCAATCCTCATAAACAGCCGTTCCCCCTCCTGTTTATATGCTTCTTTCAAATACTGGAAGGCCACAATGAGGTCCCTCCAGAGCTTCTTATCCTGTAAACAACTGGTGTCTGTAAACAACTTGCTATTGCTTGTTTTGCAAACAATTTTTAAGTGTTCTGGAAGACCCTCCTCTATCAATACTGCTCAGGCTTTTACTACTGAAAGAGTCTTATCCCTAAGACAACAGGTTATACAACAAAAAAACCTGGAGAAACACCAGCTGAAGCATTATGTTGTTTTCAATACAGAAAGCTCCATTTTGTTTTTAAACTGCCTTTTTCCCTGAGAAATTTCCTTGAGAAGCTAGAGCAACATCCGCTTGTACTTCCAAATAATTATTTCTCCGCATCTTTGCCCATCCCGGATTGCCTTGACTGAGGTAATTAAAATAACAAATACATTTTAAATCAAAGTTCACCACTTGTAGGGTTTCAGGACCAAGACTGTAAAAGTCATCTCAAAGTTAAACAGTTTGTGTTTAACACTACCGAACACTTTGACTCCTGTCACTGTCTTTGCTGGCTAGTATTACTATCCTATCCAGAGGTCTTTGACTTCAGACATAGCATTAGGTCAGCAATTTTTATGCTGCAGTCATTATTTTCTATGGGGTCTGTAAAAGTAATTAAGAAGATGAGCCCAGTGTTGGATACCTCATAAAAGAATTTAAGCCTGTCATACATTTACTGACTTTTTTTTTTTTTTTTTTTTCTCCAGTATTTTCAAAGTAATAAAAATTTGAAAACTTACTACCTTAAATTGTGTCTTTTTTTTTTTCTTTTGCAGGGAGAGCACAAGATTTTGAAAGCTTGTAAATAGCCATTGAAAGGGATTATACAGACATCCTGCATCTACTAGTCAGAATAAAAACCCACATGAGAAAGAAGGCATGATGTAGGAAGTAGCAAGTTGTATGTGTTCTTGTGCACTAAACTTATATGCTTTTAGCAATGCATACACCCTCAAAAAGTAGTTGTTCTGTATGATTCCACTATTAACTTATAAAATTTTATATTGTTTGAACTACAGTTGTCAAAATTCACTTGCATTTGACAATTTCTCAGCTCTCATTTCAATTTGCCACTCCTAAGTTAAAGGCAGGTAAGGATTAGGCATCAAGTTATCTCTGTATTTGTTAACAAATAAATAAAATAAAAAAGCAGTAAAATAGAAATAGTTTGGTCACAAGTTTACTTGCCCCATCAGTACTTCTCCTGGGCTGAAAAGATGGCTTCCCATGGCCAGTAATTCTGCTACTTTATAAGCATTAAAATTATTTTGACATAAAGACGGGGAAGACCTGATAAAAGACGACGCAAAAAGGAAAGTATAAAACTGATGGATCTTGAATGGTTGAAAGTTTTCTCCTGCTAACCAGGAAGGAACTATAACAGCAAAGAGGAACAAGCAAAGATTAAGAGTGTATGTATAAAATGCTTAAAAACATAACCTGGAAGTGACCATCAGTTAAGAAGCACAAGAGTCTTATAATCCTCTGATTAATCACATTTGCAATATGAATTAACCTTGCTTCCTATAAAATTCACATGAGAGTTATGTTCACGTATACATACAGAGTTTGCAGTAATATCAATTAATTATGATCTCCACTGAAGCTCCACATTTTATCCCAGTATCATGAAGAAATACAATATTAATCACTAATTCTAAACAAACTCACTACTCAATTTGAAATGGATACAATCTCCCAGTCCAACACTTACTTACATCATTCTGCAATACTGCACGGTTCATATAACACTCAGCAGACAATGAATTCAGCTGCATTCATAAAACACCCCAAAAAACACCATCAACAACTTGTTTATTCAGAAACAGCAGAATTACCAGCTTAATGACTCCTGAAATCTAGCATTGCTGGGAAGTTTTATCAAATATTTTCACATATGCACATGTACACACAAAAGCTTTCTGAGCTGTGCAGTATACTGACAGCATGCATGCAACAGCATAGCTGCATCACCAGGAAGCCTCTTCCGCATTACATGTTACACTCACAAGTGTCAGAACAACTTCAGGTGCAAATATCACATACACGTAATGCATTAAATACCAAAGCCCCAAATCCTACCACCAGCAACACACTCTCTCTTCTTCACCCTCTCCCACATCATTATTTCAAGAGGAGAAATCCCTGTTCCTCTCTGCTGTGCAGAAGGCATCAGAATACTCTGCACAATATGGGAAAACAAAATCTAACACATCTGACCCCTCTTCAGCTTTAGTACAATGATCTGGGGAACTTTAGAGATGCAGAAGTTTACTCCTCACAATGTAAGAACACGTATTACCTGTAAGCACAAAACCCCCACAACTCCAATATGAAAGTTCCTTATAATTAAGAGGGCTTCGTCTTGTTTCGCTTTCTAAATAGTTAAGTAAATAAAAAGCTGCTCTTTGTGAGATTAAAATGCAAAATAAACTTTTGGAGAGAAAATGGCATTAGTAGCATCTTCCACATCTTTGAGATCTCCAATCACAAACTATTTATTAGAAAGATATACTTACTCATTTTTTAAAAACAAGAAAATCTGCTTTTTGTCCAAGGTGTGCTGTTGCAATTCTCTAAGCATATTCTTAAAAGAGATACAGAGACTCAAACAACAGTTGCAAAGAAAGCTATTTAACTCCACTAACTCGAATTAAGTTTGAGGCTTCCTATCTTTCCTCCTAAATGGAAAGCTAATTGTGATAAAGCATCAAGCTCAATTCGAAACAGCCACTACACACAAAACTACTTGTGTGAATGACTTCCTTTAGAGTATGTTTAGTTGTTTTCACAGAATACTTTAATGATCAGGATAAATGCTGTAATCTTTAAAGGAAAAACTTCCTTCAACCTCACATTTCATTCACTAACTATGTCATTGTATTCAAATCTTCATACATTTTAAAACAAATCTCTCAAATCTAAGTTATTTTAATGTAATGATGGAATACCACTGTTGCAGCCTGCATCCTGTATGCCAGACACTTGCACTGTGATTCTTTTCAACCTACAGTATTGGCTTGCCTGAATTTGGTACATATTTGAATGTTATTAAGACAGTGATCAACACAAGACTTCCAGAGCCAGAGCTAAGGGAATTCAGATTGTCTGGTCCCACCAGTACTGCATTAGCCAAAATCCTGAAACCTAGCTTCTTGTTGGGCTGTAATCTATGACTCACTGCAGTCAAATCTGACAGAAACCTTACAGATGCCTCTAGGCACAGGAAGAGATTAGGGAGCATAGAGGCAAGGTCAGGTACATACAGGTGGGCCATCATCTTGCCTCAGCACATTCAGACAACATTTTCTTCCATGAATTCACTGCCTGGGATGGCAAGCTTGGTAGCTCAACTAGTGGAGAGGCCATTCTCACTCAGTTTCACCAAGAGCAATACCATCCAAGCCTCGAGGCACCCTCCCAGTACTTTAACATACAACTGCCTCTCCCCATACAGCCTTGCTTCCTGGCCTGGAACACCCTTGGTCCTGGCACTGGACCCCTCACAGCTCTAAGGGCAGCACAAGCATCCTGTTTGTGACAAAACTCCTGTGGTGATGGCCAGCCTGCCCATGGCCACAGCCATCACCACCATTGCCAAGGGCCAGCCACCACAGTGGACTGACAAGATAATCATTACTCATGATGAGGTGAGCAGCCTTCAGCTGCTCTTTTGTTCTCACCAACTGCAACTTCCTCATGATCATCATGAGCAAACTGAACTTCAGGTGTTCCTGCAAAGCCATTAATTAGCCCTGGCTAATAGCAAGCCTTTTAAAAGCAACACAGTAATAAATGCTGCTCACAGCTTCATGCACTAGAGCAGGCATTTGCTTTAGTATCTCTCCTGACAATGTCCACTCATATCCAGAGACCCAACACCAAATCCTGACTTGTAAATCAGAGGCTACCACCTGTTCTTCTTTAATTATGAGTTTCTCTGCATTTCATCAGCATACTGAGTCATTTTTCTCATTCAATCAAAAAATAATAATAAAAAAAGCATTATTCTCTGGTCTGTGGTTATCTCCCCAGTGTTCATGTGGGAATATAAAGTTCTAAAAAATATTCTATTATGCAACAGTTAGCATTACTAGATAGATTACTACATAGAATAGATTACCAACATTCAAAACTGATGTTTTATTTCAAACATGCAAAAAAGCTCTGCAAAACCAATTTTTTTTTAAACAAAAGCGTCTCTAGTATTTGAGCTATCAAAAGTCATTACACTACGAAAAGTGCTAACTGTTGCACACCTAAATACAGCAAACATCTTCATCACAGAAAATCACTGTTTTCCTGCACTCAAATACAAACCACAGCTGTGGGACATCACAGAAGAGACAGGTCTCTTCTCGTCTCTCCAGCATGAACACAAGGAACACAGATCCCAACCTGGACATTAGCTGCTGCTTACGTAACTTAAGCACAGTAGCTGTATCCACATAATGGCCTTTTCCTCATTCACACTTTCCTTTGTTTTGATTGGCAGGAAGAAAAACCACTAATTTAAGCCACGCCACTTGGTATCAAAAGATGTAATGCCTTACAGATCCAGTCTACATCCTTGATCTATGCAGGAAAGCAACACACACTTAAGTTGTTAGGGTAAAATAGTGGCTTTCCAGTGATGTAAATTCTTCTATTCCTGCATGTGTCCCAGACTCCTGAAGTTGAATGAGGTTTAATAATAATGGCCATTCACACAAAAACTTCACTTTTTCTTCTGTAAAAGAGTGGAAAGAGAATGCCATACACGGTCTTGGAGGATGATGTTGGTGCAGGAATGCAAGGCCTAGCCCAAGCACACGAGCATTAACCAGTTACCACATTGACAGCTTCTTGTCATGTGGATGTACATCCTTCCTTCAACGAGCTGAAAGATCAACATGATCTGTATAAGCAAACACCTCCCAGACACTGACTGGCAAGGCCTAGATGGCTGAGATACATACAGGCAACTAGGCTGCAGCACTGACTGACTTGTACTCCTAAAATATAAAAAGTTTCTAGTTAGTACATCTGTAAGGAAAGGTGGGAGAACACTGTGAAGATTCTACCCTAAGAACCGAATAGCAGCACAGTGGTCCCTCCATGCCTCCCTCACTCCTATAAAACCCCATAAAACAGGCCCTCTGATAGAGGTCATCTCCAACAAGTTTGCACTTTCAACAACCACATCAAATCCTAATATCAAAACAAATACCAAGTTAATTGAATAATAATTTCCCGAGGGAAAGTACTGTTTTCAACACCTAGTGCTATAAAAGAAATCCATAAACAGGATTTGCAACTTGCCAGTGCAGGAAAAGCTATTAATGCTGCCTAACTAGACTTTGCTTCTTTTAAGGGATGTCCATGACACATTCTCCTTGCATATGGCCCCAATTGCAGCAGCCCTGAGCTCCTGGGCACCTACACCTAATTTAAACCAACCAGCCCAGTATGAGGAGAACCAGCTGCAGCAGCCCAGCACTAATGCACTAATCCACCCTTACTCAATAGAAGTTAAATGACTGAGTACATAGCTCCACACTATCACTGCCAAACCACTTCTGATTCCTGTTGTACCTTATTTAAAAGCACACTCAGGCAACAGCAGAACAAAACAGTCTGCAATATAGACATATCCTTAGTCTGATATTACGCCAGGTTGGACTTTAAAATCCTACAGTTGAAGAAGGTGCTTTTAAGGTAGCAAAGATTTCCTTGACTTTTTGAAAAGACCCTGAGTACTGCACAGTCAGCTCCCTACAAGTCAAAATTCCTCAAATCCAACTATAAAACACACTTGGGAGGGATAGAGAGAATTCTTATCCTTGTTAGTAAATAGGCAGTATATTTGCCAGTTTTTCCCTGGCTGGGCTCCTTAGTTGTGTTGGGCATTTAACAGAGGCTAGCAATGTGCTGCATTCCCAAGGAGTTCATGGAGAAGAGAAAGCACTCAGCACCTCAGTAGGGGATCTAGTGAATGGGATGGCTTCAATTGTCCCTGAATTAACTAAGATCAACAGAACAGTTGAGACATTAAAGACAGAGTTTGGCAGATATGGAGAGAAGACTCCAGGTTTCCTGGAAACATATATTTATTCTGGAAAAACACACATCCTGTGAAGTCTTCTCCACCCCTCATCCCTATCTCCCCTAGTAATATTGTGATTAACTTCCAGTTAATCGCTACACAGCAACAGGATCGCTTGCCAAACTGTTCCATAGCCTTTGTGAGGCTGTCCAGTTTATTGTAACAATTTTAAGTACACCACCAAGCAGAAGTCTCTAGTGACATTTTATTTTTAACTGTTATTTAATTTTTTTTTAAATCACAGCCGAGAAGCATCATGCAGCTCCTACTATTCCATAGGAAGCTACCACTCTGGCCACTAGGATGTTGCTATACACTCTGAAGTCTTTCTCTGTACTGGCTGTGATCAAATGACAGTTGCTCTTTCCAACTCTGGTGCTGCCACAACCACCAACTTTTTGTCAGTAAGGAAAAGTAACTATCAAACTTGACCTTGCCATACACTCTGAATATGCAGTGGAAAAATACACCTTGCCAAGCCCATCAAGGCTCATAGGGTTGTAGTATGCAGGAACAAAACTTTAAAATCTTACTGTACAGTGACACCTTGGCAGCACATGATCTTCTATTTAAAAACTGATTTCTTCCACCATATGTACATATAAGTGCATGTGGTTTTCCCCCCCTCAGTATTTCAAGTCAGCAGAAGTGATCTGTTGCTTCCCACTGGGTCGTTGTAGGAACGAGGCATCTCACTGATATGTCATCAGTTGCTTCTGAACTTTTTGGTCAAATACAGCAAAGTCTGTTTCAGCAAGCTGTAACTGCTTAATAATTCAACAATACTACTGGCATGTAACTGTGTTAACTGTACACTCTTTAACTGCATGTAACAGATTTCAGTAGGAAGTTCATCAAATAGCTGAATATTTGCCTTTTTTTTTTCCCTAATCATTACTTTAGAGTGTTTATGTAAGAACTAAAATTCCTTTCAAACTTAAGGCAGGTGAGGAGCACAACCATTGGAAACGGCACAATTTTCACTTTAAAATAATAAGTATCTGAATATCTGAATGCATCCACTAAAATTACTCAGGCTTGTATTTTGGTGAGATAATTAAATATGCTGCCTCTTTGTAACAGCTGCTGTGAACATCCATCTCTACATTCCTGTATCCCTGTCATTTAAGCATTGTGTAGATATTTTACTGGACCGTTTTACTACATCTTGGTGCAAAAAAAAAAAATCAAGTTGCTCCAGGACTGGTTTTAAAGGTTCTTACTTTAAGTTGCTTCTGACACTGTTAAAAAAAAAAAACAACAAACCAACATAATTTCACACAAGAGCGTGTAAAAATATTCACTCAGTTTATCTCAGCTGCCTATTGCATCACAAATGCTTATGTTATTTTTTTCCTACAGTATAGAAACAGGAAATTTACTGGGAAGAAAGAAACTGAGATTTCATATAAAAATTGAACTACTTCCTATCTTAGTATCTGCCCAATGGTTAAGAAAACTACCTAATCCCATTTTTGCCTTAGCCCTACTAAATTGTACATACACACAAATGAGGTTGCCCAAATAACCAAAGATACATGGCTGATACACAAAAAATGCCCTCATTAAAAAAAAAAAGTAGACGCTGATATAAAAGAAAATCTCCTAACACAAATCAAGAGATTCATAAGTCTCCAAACCAGTCCTCTGTGGTCCACTGAGTCAGGGGCAATAGCTTTTCTTCTTAACGCATTGTTCACTGTTATTTCTGCCAACTAAAATCAAGTCCAGAGAAATCCATTTTCTAAGGCACGCCAAAGAGATCATGCAACAGGGAAAGACTAAAACTCAAAGTGCAAGGATAAGAAAGAGCAAGTATGAGTATATAACCACAGGGCCCTCAAATCATATATTTGATGAGAGCACTTGATTAACTCCTTTATTTCGTGGTGCTTCTCACATCCTCATCACAGAAATGTTTCAAGAGCAAACAGAGCAGGTAGCATGTACACAGAAACCAAAGAAAAAGTGAAACAGGAACACCAGTGCATTGGGATAGTAGGAAGGGAGGGAACAAATATTCTATAAGGCATTTCAGCCTTAGGCACTACATGCTGGCCAGCAACCCCACTAATTAGGATGAGCCATGTTCATGACTTCCAATAATCCCCACACCTGGATATTTTTAATGCTGGTTTGACACTTTAGTTTCCAAAGAAAAACACCTCTATTGTCTCATTAAAGCAGCAGAAATTCACTTGTACAGTTCCAGATGCTGTGTCTGTCCTCACGATCAACGTTCCCACGATGTCAAGATGAGTTTGCAACTAAGACATGCTTTCTGCCAACTTGCTAAACTGTGAATCTCGTATGGCAGTGAGTTGCTGAAGGACTTCACTTTCCATTCACAGGAATTATGTGATATTACAAGCAAGGAAGTAGCTCTGAATGAACCTGAAGGCCCTTTGTGTTGACACAGTAAGAATGCATAACTTTCATTTTTGTGGAAGGAACATTCTTGAGGCTAGAATCTCATCCTTTTGCCTAACCTACTCAGAAGCACAAAGTGGGTTTCTGAAGTCTGGTTAATTTGCTCATGATCCAAATGTACACAACTGGTGAAATCAATTCATTACCTTTACACTCCTTCCGATCACAGCTCACATGTAGCACAGTTAGCTCCTGCCACCTTGTGGGGCTCCATGGATTTCCCTGAAAGCTTGTTTCAGCAGTGAGTTGGTAAAAAAAAGAACAACAAAAACATTCAGGAATTGGTTTCCTTGTGTTTCATCATAGCGAGTGTTAAAGTGAAAGAGATTGTGCTATTCTGAATATTTTCTGGTTCATTATTCCTAGCATTGTTTACATAGCTGAAGGGCTGGATATAGTAATCATATCGAGGATGTTTTAAATATTTAAATATCTTTCAAGAATTCTAAGTTTTAGATAGGCTCTTTGCAGATGCATTTAAGTTTAAATGAACACTATGATCAAGTAATTGGCACTAGCAGTAAATTTAATGTGTGTGAATGTGATTCCATGTAGAAATAATACGAATTTTAGGCTGAAAATCCTTGCAGTCAAGTGCATTTTTGAAACATAGTAATTCTATTCTTGTAACGAATTCTGCATTTGTTCAAATTTTAATACAGCAAAAACACACGTCAAGTTCTCTCAAAAGATCCAGTTCTGTGCGATCACCTTATAGCTGCAACTTGAGCTTCTAGTTAGTGTTTCTCCCTTCCTCATTCCCCTTCACCTCTATCACATTCAGAGGACTTAATGAACTACCAAAATTCTGCAAATCCATGAACCTGATCAAGAACCCAACCTTTTTTTTTTTTTTTTTTTTTAAATTCTCAGAGCTCAGTAATTTGCCACAGATGTACAGGACATTTGAAGAGCATTTCCCTGTCCCACATCCCCACTCAGATACCTTCACTGAACCTAGTGAAGATTTACCATGTCATGCATCTGTTACCAGCTTGTAATGGTTTTATGATTTTTGGTTATCAGTATTCCACATCATAACATCATGTAGTGCACTGGGAGTTGAAGAGTTAACACTCCAGTTCTGTGGATCATGAATAGTTCTGGGTACCTAGTTCTCAGAAGAACTACATACTATACAGCCCAGAGGACTTTGCATTGTTCTGTTTCTGTTTTCCATCCAGAGAGAAAGATAAAACTGCTCACAGATTACGAGACATGCTCTCTTTTGCCTTCCTGTTTGTCCCAGCT
Organism: Centrocercus urophasianus; assembly: GCF_019232065.1. Taxonomy (NCBI): domain Eukaryota; kingdom Metazoa; phylum Chordata; class Aves; order Galliformes; family Phasianidae; genus Centrocercus; species Centrocercus urophasianus. Next base: position 11,440,637 of record NW_024884364.1, on the reverse strand, counting down.
AGACATCTCACCTTCAGCATTAGAGTAAGGCCTTTGGTTTTTCGATGCTCTCTCATTTTATCTGATTTATTAGCTTCAATTCTACTTATATTGTATTATAGTGTGCTATCCTGCAATTTGATATGTTATTGAGTAAATTAGTTTGTTTCTCCTCAGATTGTTGCTGCTGTTTTGTTTTTAGGCCCATCTCCCCACCCTTTTCCCTTTTTCCCCTTTCCTGGGTTGTAAGTCTGTGGGTCTCCCCACCCCATTAGTCACAAAACTGGGCTGGAGTGGCCCATAAACTGTTGACACAGCTGTAGTAAACTGAACTTCTTGGGACTTCCTTTGGTAAGGGGAAAAAACTGTCAGATTCAGAAGAGGAACAGTGCTTTCTAACATTATAAGCAAAGTGTCTTTAGTAAAGGCCTCAATAGCTCATAAATAAACTGAAGACCAATGATTACAGATCCATGGCCAAAAAAAGTACAGCAGAAACACCCCCTTTCATCCATAAGTATGATGTATTCTGTTAAAGATTGAAGCAATGACAAAATGTCAGGCAGTGCACCCGGTCTGCACAAAAAAAATTTATGACTTCACAAGCTTGCGTTTGTCTCCTATAGCTTTGATATTCCTTCCCCACCTCCCCCTACTTTTAAAGTCCTAGTAGTAGCCAGACAATTAATTTACAAGTCCAAGTTCAGAAGCGTCTGTGACAATCTCCGATAACACCCGGGCTGAGATTCCCTCTCAGATTGAGTTCTGCCCATGCACTGACTGTGTCTGGATGACATCAAGGCACTTCTCACAGTTGTCCTTATGCATTCCTCCTCTATAGAAAACTCAGGAGAAAGGGAAATCTATGGGGCATCAGGACTGCAGAAGACAAGCTGTGCACCCTAGAAGTGAGGTACCAGTGTCACCTACCCTCAGTCTGTATATTTGTTGTATCAATATCTTTGTTAGGAGCCATGTTGTTCAGCCCCTTCCCTGCTCTGGAGTACCAAGACACCAAACCAGCCTCGCTCTAATTGCAGATGTGCATCAAAGGCATCTTCAGACCTTGGCTACAGAGAAGAACTGTTATTATCTCACACCAGAACAGATTCAGATCCAATGCCCACTGCAAATCTCTCAACACCATCTCAAAGCACTACAGAAAAACACTGGGACTGTAAGAAACACCAATTCAATGCAAGTGAGTGTTGACAACAATCCTTTCATCTTCATTTTATCTCTCTAGCAGTCCAGTATTTTGAAATATTAGAAATGCAATAGGAAGATCTCTGCTTGCCTACAAACTCAAAGCATAAACAGGGAGTTGAGCTACTCTGCAAGACGGTTGGAAACAGCGACATGACAGTTCTCATAGCCTGATCAAAAGTCTTCTTGGTGAGCCTGAGTTGGCCATGATAATAGCACTCCTACTCAGAAGCAGATTGAAAAGTACCTGATTATTTCTACTTTTCACTGTTGTCCACGGGTTCTGAACATAGCAGAGGTAACTGACCAGTGTTACTGACCAGTATTAATTCTGCTTAAGTCTGTGAGATCCCTAGGGAGCCAGAAGCACCTGGTACAGGCTAAGGAAGCATCATGGCATGTCTTCATTCTGGTTCCCCTCTGAAACAGTAATCCACAACAGTCAGGGTAAGATCTGTGTTACTTGTTCTTGAAATGCCTGTTTGAAATGTTTTTTTCTGCAAAAAAATTTTTGCAAACTTTTGTTGAGAAAATTTTCCAAGCAGTTTTAAGTTACATTATTCAAGTAATAACTAGAAAAAGCCCTCACCTCCTCATCACTTACCAGTACTATTTTTAAGCTATACTCTTACTTATCTCGTTTCATCAACTGTTTAACCTTATGATTTAAGGAGAAAAGAGGAAAGTTCTGAATGTAATAATCTCTATTTGTTAGAGAAACATCTTTATAAATCTGTCAGGCTATAGAATTTACAAGCTTCTTTAAGTAACAAGCCTTATCAGATTTCCAAGACAAACCTTGCTGCTTTATAAACTGGAATCCACAATCAGAACCATCTTTACCAATTGTTTCACTGGTGCCAAGCCACAACAGCTTACCCAAAAGAGTGCACATGCCCAAGGATGTGTGCCAAAACGTTTCAGTGCAGGATCAGGTCTCTATACCACCAGCTGCATGTAAGGCTTCAAAAGCCTGCAAGTAGCTCAGGGGACCACTATTACAGATGCACTGTTGGACTGGGACCTAAAATACACGGAGATCTCGGTCTTCTCCACAACTGAAGAATTCTTAACAATTGCACTTACACATACACACCACAACCAAAAAAAAAAAAAAAAAAGCATTCCCTCTCTCACTCCCCCCCAAAAATAATTTATTCTGCGTTTATGAAATAAGAAGATACATACTTATAATTGCAACTCCTTCTCATCTCCCTCAGATGAAAACACTACATAATCCTTTGGGATAAACTCAACAAAGGAAAAAAAAAACAAAAAAACCCTCAAATTCAGGAGCATTTAAAAAAAAAAAAAAAAAGCCCACAGCTAAAAAGCCTGTGTTGACCATAATAATAAAATAAGGATGGGGAGTATAACATCCTTACGATCCACTAATTCTTACCAATTACTGTCTTTCTACCATTTTATTCCACAGTGTAGCACAGAGACAGTTGGATTTGACATCAGAAAGTGAACAAAGTATTTAGAATTTTCTATGAAATTGCGTTCTGGTATGCTCAAGACTGTGTGCCAACTGATAAACCTGCTTAAAACCCTAGGTCAGCATAGAAGTCCAAAGCTCTGAACAACAGCAGTATTTAAAAAGAAAGCACAAAATCCAATGAATCTCAGCCAAATATGTTTTAAAAGACAGTCAGTAGGTTTCCTTGTTATTGAACTACCACTAAAAATTACAAGTCTTACAATGTAAGACTGGAACCACCAAGTCCTCTACAAAGCCCCAAACTGCTGCAATGTTTTCTTCTTTCTACACCAGTTATGTCAATCTCTAGAGCAGCTGAACTATTTAAGTACAGACCAGGCCTAGCTTAATAAAGTCTTTTGAGCAGTAGGACATTTTATTGTGTGCCTAGTACCAGCCTAAACACATTTCTACCACCTCCGCACATCTCAGACCACAGACAGAGCACGCTCATACATCCCTGCAGAAGTCACTTTCAGAGAAGTAGGAAGAATGGAGGGCAGTATTCATACAGCACCGAGTTAAGGAGAGATCCTACCGTGTTGTGTTCCTATCACACAGCACAAGCTCTTGAGTAGAGAAGAACAGTTCTGAATATTGAAGTTGGATGCTAGCAGATTTGGTAACAGTTTGCGAATACTCAGCCAGTCAGCCTGAAATCTGACATGACAAAGTTATCACTTTTTTTTTTTTCTTTCCTATTGGTATGGAAAAGTAATATTGTCTACATACAAAGCAGAACTTTTAGTAGCAGAAAGGTAGCAAGTGTTATAAACTTCTACAGCAATATAGAAAATTTCAGGAAGTTTGGAAGTTCTGCCATGCCCTGGCCTTACCTGAACATCCCTGGGACAACTGCAATCTGTGAAATAGAGTTCTGAATGGTTTATAGGAAGTAGTTAGCTGATACCTGGAGAAGTATGCAATTATGACAGCAAAGTGTTATGTCCTAATAATGTGTTATTGTTTAACAGAATATGTAACATATATTTATGACAATATCATCACCTACCCCTCTCCCCCCTCCCCAACCCTACTCTGCCCTGGTACGGCCTCACCTGGAATACTGCATCCAGTTCTGGGCCCCCCAGTACAAAAAAGACAGGGATCTCCTGGAAGGAGTCCCACAGAGGGCCACAAAGATGAGAAAGGCCTGGAGTATCTCCCCTGCTTGGGTCTGTTCAGCCTTGAGAAAAGACGACTGAGAGGGGATTTGATCAATGTCTATAAATATTTAGGGTGTGGGAGGCAAAGGGATGAGGCCAGACTCTTTTCAGCATGCATGGCAAGAGGACAAGGGGAAATGGCCACAAACTGCAGCATAGGAAGTTCCGCACAAATGTGCGCAAGAACTTCTTTACAGTGAGGTGACGGAGCACTGGAACAGGCTGCCCAGGGAGGTTGCGGAGTCTCCTTCTCTGGAGATGTTCAAGACCTGCCTGGATGCCGACCTGTGCGACCTGCTGTAGGGAACCTGCTTTGGCAGGGGGGTTGGACTTGATCTCTATAGGTCCCTTCCAACCCCTGTAACTCCATGATTCTGTGGTTCTACAGTACACTCAAAGACTTCACTGTTTAAAAGAAGTCTTTTTTAGAAGACTTTTTTTCTGTTTTAGAAAAGTCTGGTTAGAAAGGGAATTATTTTGACTCTTTGGTAGGATGATATGCTAAAAGTCAACATTCAATCCACTTCTTTAGAGGAAGCGGCAGCTTTTTCAGATGTTAAAGAGCATCACAGACATCAACCCTAACCAAGGGGACTTATACTGAGATTCAGTACTGTATTAATAGGCTTTAATTTTAACTGGTATTTTACATTATGGCAGATTCAATACTCAAAAAGCAGCAAAATAACATAAAAATCTGAGCAATTTTTTTTTAAAAAAAACTTTTTGTCCCATAACACAGTATCAAGTTTTTCCCTCCATAGATTGCACCACATTTAACAAAGGAGAGAGACGTCACTATCCCAGATTTGCAAACAGAGAAACAGAAAGAGGAAGCAATTGACCCAAGATCATGAAGCAAATTAATAGTAAAGCTGCATTACTAGCCTGTTTTAGTTTGGTTTTTTTTCCTGTTTCTTTGGGTGAAATTTTCACTCTTTGAATCCTAGAAGGAAGTGCTAGCCCTTCATTTGCTTCCTAAAGTATAAATGTAGAACTAGAATGTATTTTCAACCATCTCTCTGAATATACTTCAGCTTAAACAGTAAATTGTACTAGATACAGTATTGCACATGCCTCAGGTCATACTTAATAAAGTTCATTCAGTGCTTGATGCACATCTTACTAGAAACTTACTCCAAGCTTTCTCTCCTTCACTCCTAACACCATTTGAGTGTAATTCACATGTTACTCAAAGAATGTCTGCTTTGGAAAATGTTCTTGCTTCAGCTACACCAGAACACAACCACTCTTTCTATGTGTGTGCCTCATACAGAAGGCGTTATACCAGCATAACTTTATGGGCCAAAAGACAGCTACAGAAGTGCAAATATACCCTTATAGAAAAGATTTTACAGCTTATTTTGGTTTCTGAAGGTGAAGAAATCATCATGGCACATAGTACCTTAATTCTGAGCCTATGTATCCACACTCATAATTTCATCCCTGTTTCTGCAACAGTAAAATCCACATCAATAACCAGTATTATGATAAAGGTCAAGTACAGGAGAGCCTTAAAGAATAAGTCCCTCAATTAGATCTATGAAGACACTCGCTACGAACCCCAATTTCCTTCCACTGAAGCCAACAGCAAACATCTAACTCAATTTAGAGAGACAGCAATCTTAGCCATCGCAGCATCGTTCCTGGGAAAATGAGGAATTAATTTGCAGCGATGGGACCAAACCTTCTACTCCTCCAAAAACACCTCAGAGAGGGGTGGGGGTATCTCATTCTTCCCATCAAGCATTGTCAATGTAGTTGCAGCAGTACTTTAAACAGTTCCCCTAGCCGGTTTTGCCAGAATTCCCATAACAAACAGAGCCCAACTCTGCTCCAGCAGCCTCACATAAACACATCAGCTCAGAGCTCGGACTGAAGGGAAGCTTATAACCACATTTTTATACGTGGCCAGTAGCCCACCTCAGTGCAAGATGACAGGAAAGCACCACTAAGCACACACTGAGAAAGGGGCTTCTCTTAGATAGCTCATCCAGAACATCCTCCAAGATATCACAACTCCTGAAAAAAAATCTTGGCTCAAGTACTTCTTTTCTGAAAAAGAAAGCCTCAACATTTCACATATTTAAGGGGGGAGGAAAACGAGTCAGAACAAGAATAGTTCAATCCTAAGGAAACGCAATAACTATAAAATCAGCCACATTACTAAAGCATTCTGTTTAAACACTTATACCAAACAAGAGCTAATTGTTTTAAGGCACTTTTGTAAAACATGAATACTTTGGCAATAAACAGCTTCCATAAGAAAAGCTGCCTAAAATGTGTGACTTATTTCCTTACTGCTCTTGTAGCAAATGCGTGTGAAAATAAAAATGATGACCCTTTCAGGATGAGGGATTCATCGTACTTCAGCATGTTCTCTTAAGAAAAAGTGTAGATAATATTCAGTAACTTTCCCACTTTATTTTTTTGGTTTTTTTTTTAAAGGAATGCTTGTTCTTGCCTGTTTTAAACATCTGTGAACAGCATTTCAACTGTCACTTCCATTCTCTTCTAATTTCTATTTAGGTTTTCATCTTCTATGTTAATACTCAGGTATACAAGAACCCCAACAGCTGTAGATACTTTGAATACTCCATGCAATGATACAAAAGAATTTGGACAAACAGAAGAGAAAGACAAGACTACAAAATCTGTTTGCACCAAGGAAAGAAGGCTATAAAAACACTTCTTGAAGTGTGTCATTCTTCTTTTTGGGGGGAGCAAAATTCCAATATGTGAATAGTTTGTATAACCATGCCACTAGGCCTCAGGCACACTCTACATTTCTGAGTACAACCCTCCAACCAGCTGAGGTCTAATTCTGCATTCCTTAGTAGTCAGAAACACTGGTACACTCTTATCCTGCTGCAGAAAAGCACCATGGAGCTGCAGAGTCAATACATGCTATCAATTTTTTTTTTTTTTTTTGTGTTTTCTTTTTTTTTTTTTTTTTTTTTTTAAACTCTGTCAAGATGCTATTAATATTTTGAGTGGGGAAGGAGGGAGGGAAGAGGTTAGAATTCTTTATTGATGTTACTCCATAGAGTTTCTATGGCTTTTTTTTTTTTTTTTTTTTTAAATTATCATTTTCTTCATCTACTACATAAATTAAGCTGAGGAAAAAGCATTCAACAAAACGCTTGATTTCAGTTTTTGGGTTCTGGACAGCAGTGATGCTAGAGTCATTTCTGGAAATGATCAAGCCCTGCCTTGGCCATTAAAACCACAGCCACAGGTCACACAATCTGAAGGAAAGACTGTCACAGCAGCTTTAAAAGAATCACTTCATTGTTTTTATTTATTTTAATCAAGTAACATTGTAAACAGACAGGTCTCCGTTCATCTGTACCTGCCAGGAGCAGGAGAGGCATCCATCTCCCACACAGATGTTAACACAGTTACAGCGTCATCTAGTGAGCTGCTCTGTGCTCCTCTGTAGTGGCAGACTTCTGCTATTACAAACAGGGACTTTGGATAATGGATTCTGAAGTTGTCTGAGAAAACACATTCAGGTTAGCATAAATAGATTTACAGTTAAAACAAATCTTTTCTGAACAAAGAAATTAGACTCAAATTTCAATCAGATGTTACTGACCTTTAACATATATTAATAAAACATCCCTGAAAGTAACTTAGCTTTATTTTATGACAAACCAATACTAAAATTTTACTGCAATGTTTTATAACCCTCCCTGTATAATAAATTACTTTTATTTTTGGGTTCAAAATTGTAAACAAAATTCAAATACTGAACGTGTCAGACTTCACTGAAGGACTTAGAGGATGGTGACACACTGAACAGGTTGCCCAAGGAGGCTGTGGATGCCCCATCCCTGGAGGCATTCAAAGCCAGGCTGGATGTGGCTCTGGGCAGCCTGATGTGGTGGTTGGCGACCCTGCACAGAGCAGGGGGGTTGAAACTAGATGATCATTGTGGTCCTTTTCAACCCAGGCCATTCTATGATTTGACCAGAAAGAAGCTATATTTAAAACTAAGTTACCTGAAAGCAGCAAATTCCACTGCAATTGCAGAAAAAATATAAGTGGTATAAAGTTGGAAAAGCAAGAAAGCTCATTTTTCCTCTGTTTTGAGAAAGCAAAGCAAACAGAGATTAGTTTTCCCAGTTCTAAAAGCTTGGTTTGGTTACATCAGAATCTGCACCTTATTCGGGATCGTACTCTCTCTAAAGCACTGAGTGCAAGTGCTGCCTTCATTAACCCATATGGGGGTGTTTGTGCACACATACTACTTTAATAAATAGGACTCTTAAAGACCATAGTTTAAATAGTATGATTTGTCACATTCTGAACAAAAGCTTTCCATCACTCATGAGCTAAATAAATGCATATAAGCCATGTAATCACTTACAAAAGGTGCAGGCATACAGTGCATCCTCTGAACTAGCAAAAAAGAAGTGCCAAGCTTAGTGTAAAGGCTATATTTGTCAATATACTTTAACCGTCGTCTACCAATACAGATTGCCTCTGAGAAAACAAATACAAAAATATCAAAGCAAAATGAGATCAAATCACTAATTTAAACCAAGCGCCTACTGACTGTGGTCACAATTTCAGTCAGTTGAACAGACAGATCTGGAATGCCAGGGCACCACATGTGCAAAGGTAATGTGCACACCTGGGGCTCACAAAAGCCATGAGGATGTGGTGCAAGAGTCTCCCTGTTTGAGCTCTGCTTGCCTCCACACTCTGCCTCAGCCTGGTTTGACAGCTGCAAGGGCTGACAGCATTCCAAAACACATCCAAAGACTTTTCCATAGGATTCCCAACTCAGAGCAGCCACTGTCCTCACTGGGAGGCCTGAGCTGCCACCCACTGTGTGGGGACACCTGTGACAACCACCTCACCTCCCTTGATTCATTTGCTCTATCTCCCTTAACAAAGAGCAATCAAACTCTGCACACTGCCCTGTGGGACCACCCAGGACGGTAAGCAGAAAGCACAACACCCACAGCACCACATCACCAGGAGTCTGCTCCTCCACACAAATAAATAACTGCTTCCCCTGGACTTGCCTCCCAGAGGGGCAGGATCATCCTTTGCTGCTTGCAAACCAGGCAGGCCTGGACAAAGAGGCCTAAAGCCTTGCTCAGAGATTCACCTGAATGAGCAGTCAGCTCGCAGCAGCAGTGAACTGTGCAGAGATGGCAGAGCTGCAGCTCCTCTGACAGTGTCCTTGTGAGGAAATCAAGCCTCACAGGGCTCTCACAGCATCAGGTTTGGTCCAGGTCACTTTGAGCCACAGAACATACTCCACACAAGCATCCGATGCTCTGCAACAACACCGCAAGCAACACCAACGTGAGCACATACAAGACGTGTGAAGAAAACACTGATTTAATATCACAGGGAACAGTTGGAGACGGTTTTCCTCTGACACACATGCAGGCAGTACTCTTAGAGATTAATGGGAAAGGGGAACACACAACCAACAATTCCACTTAGCTGTCCATGCTTTACTGCCCTTATTTAAGGTTTGCTGTAACAATAAATAAAACTGAAAACTTCCTCCCCTTGCTCTAGTTCTGACACTCGTGCTCTTTATTTAGTCCAGCAGCCTTCAACAAGAGGCACAGCAACTTCTGTTTACTCTTTCAGCACTGGAACGTGTTTTTAATCAATAGAGGAAACAAACTGCAAATAGGTTGTTGCATTAAAGTATTTGCTAACAGCTTTGTCATTCCTCATTCTGCAGACACCAAATTTCCCCCCATAAACACCCCTGTTTCTCCAAAAGCAGCTGGAAATTAATTATGCTATTTTTATTTTCTTATTAATTCCTATGCCATAGCTCTGTAATCAGTGCTGAATCGTGCTGCAATTTTGTGTACTTGTTTCAAAATATATTATGAGCACTTGATGACTGATGTTTAACACGATGTATGAAAGAGTATCTCAAATAAATTAGAAGGAAGAAACACAAATAGAGACATTTTACTTGAAGTAAGCAAGAATTCTGAGACATCCAAATGAGGTAAATGCTGAAACTCCCAGGTCTGTGGCACAGCGTTCACCGATAAGAACTGAGGCAGGCCAGAAGTCTGCACTCCACAACACAAGAACTGAGTATTTAAAAAAGGCTTTTTGCAAAGAGAGAGGACAATTGAAGCCAGACTTCAGTGAACTGGTGCTGATAACAATACCTCTTTCAAGATCTATACCCTCCAACTACCGATTTAACCTGCATCAAAACACTTTCCTTGCTGAACCACAAAAACTTGGGAAGCAAACATATGTGCAAAGTAACGTTACATACATGACAAATGCCACATAACACCCACCTGCTGCTCTCCCAGCTCCTTCTCATTTTCAGGAGCTCTGCACATTTCAGCCTGCGTTCCTTGCCCTCCCTTTATTGCTCACATTCAGGCCATGCATTCGTGCACTGATCACTGAGTGCAATGGGTGTGTGACCCTGGCAGGACTGACTGTATATCAATAATTAAGAATAACACAAAATTGGCAGCCTTCCTGAGGAATTGCAGGCTACCAGCAGCTTTGGTCAGATCCTAAAAGCGGTGCACATCACACATCACAGAATCGCTCAGGTTGGAAAAGACCTTCAAGATCAAGTCCAACAACAACCTCACCATACTACCTGAACTCTAACAACCCTCTGCTAAATCACGCCCCTGTCCTGTAATCCAACTGCAAAGGTGTAGCTGTGGGACTCTTCAATAGTAGAGCTCTTCAATAGTTAGGACAAGATGCAATGCACAAAAAATAGTAATAATAATAAAACTACCTGAACCAGCATGATGTGGCTCACTATAGAACTGCTATTGCTTAAAAGTGACTCGTGGAGAGTAAATCAAACACGGCCAACCACAACAGCGCCCATTTCATCAGCCTAGCAAAAAAGCAAAACTTCCTCTTAACATTCGTAGACCGATTTTAACACAGAATATCACAATGTTTCAGCTCTGCTGACCTTAGTGAAGTTACTTCATGCTGAAAACTGTGAAAAAAAGGAAAATTTTGATTTCTTATGTTACTCTATTCATTCCCTCCCAAGGTTTTCTTTATCAAGCTCCAAACTTCTCATGGTGCTATTTTCTTAAATAAGCTCACGTATAGACACAAGAACTTAGGATAATTTGTTTCACAAAGGAAGAAAGGTGATTTACTATGCTACTGTAGAAGACATAATCCCAACCACTATCACACAACATGCCTTATCCACTCCTGCAAGCTTGTTGGTTAAGACCAGACTGGGGAGGGTACGGGGAGAAAAGGAAAGAAGAGAAAGAATAAAGAAAAGAGACTACTTTGGACAATGCAGATGCTTGAAGGTCCTTACGTAACTGGCAGAAAAAACATACTAGGGAAATACCTGATCAAAGCCACCAACCAAACGCATTAAAGTTCACTCAGAAGTTTCCAACCTGCTAAAGGCACTGCTCAACACACTCAGCAGCACAGAGAAGCCACCATGATGTGGTCAACTCACCAGGGGCCAGCGTTCAAGCTTTCCTCACTTGAACCCTGCCACGGGCCAATTCATCTGTCATCAGTGGTGCTGAGGGGCTGCCCTTCACCCTGTGCACCCGGTCCTGGGAAAGCCACTTGTGACAACAGCTTCTGAGAAGGCAGAAACCTTTCTGGTGCTGCACCTACAAGAGGAAAGTAACCATGCAGCAGGACACTGGGTCAGCACGGTCCTTGCTGGGGATTCTGTTGAGAGACATTCAGTTTGCTACAGACTACGATCCTCAAGAAAAAAAGAACAGGTACCAGGATGAGCGACTTCCCACCTCCCCTCAACAAGGGAAGATGCAGCCAGGATTTGTTGAGATTTCTGTCAAGACAGCTTCCACTTGATATAAGTTCAGAGAACTTACATCTCGTGCTGTGGAACGATGGAACGAATTTCTTTCACCTCTGCTGGAAGAGACATTCAGTGACAACAAGGGTCAGTGAAATGCTGTTTCTTACTTTTGAAGAAGATTTTTCACATTTTATGAAGTCTTTCATCCTGAAACACCCACGTGGAGGATTTCTGATAAGAATTCCGTGCTTCCCCAGCAATGGATTTTCTTAGTGTAATTGCATAAAATCCAGTTAGCCTTACTTCCCCTTGCTAAAAACTGAAATTTTGTTGTGGCAGCTTTTCGTATACAGAGATGTCTGAAGCTGGCTTATTTTCACATGCTGAACTGTCCATGCTCATGAGGACTTGCTATTACTCTGTGCATTTGTGTACTACGAAGGAAAAGGCAGGAACATGGGAAAACGTCAAACCCATGCTCTTCCTCTTTGTTGATTCATCTTTTGTTATCAACTTCATAAACACTAGAAATGATAAAAATGCTACTGTCACTGCAAGTGCTACAATTAGATTTTCACTAACTGAAGTCTCCTTTCCTCCTCCAGTAGAACTCTTATTTTAAAACCAAAGCCACCTCATCACCACAGTAGCTAAACACTGGTTTTCAGCAAATCCTAAAGTCTTACATGAAATACCCTTACTGGGTTTAGAAACAAAAGTTCAAATTGGTAAGTCAGGCTTCTTAACAAAATAGGGCCAGAACACTAAAGCAGGCTCTTCTGTCAATTTCACATTCCATGAAAAAGTTAGCTGCAACTTAGCACTAGATTATGAATATTAAATAAAAACAATGTAGTCATAAAAAACTATTCAGACCAATGCATATTTTTTTAATGAAAACCAATATCTGATTTCATAAAGTTAACACAGAAAACTTAGTATTAAATAGCATAATACACACTGTAGCCCAAATAGCACGTTCAGTGGCAAAAACTCTTCAGTAAGCTCTCGTCTCAATCTAAGCTCTCCTGTCAATAGCAACACAGATGAAAGCCAGCAGCTTCACACAACTCTAAAATACCTTTTTTAAAAAGTTGTGCTATGGAGGAAGTTGGACATTTGCATGAGATTCTCAGCTGGCAGAATTCAGTAAGACCACTCACACATCAAGATGGGCATTTATCAGAAAAGCTTTGTAGGGAGCAGACTCTGAAGGAAAGGGCACAACTAACAAGATGTGGGTTTGATTCCATTCTTGCTCACACTGCTAAATGGCTGCAGACAAGCCTGTGCTGCTTTCACTGTGCTGTATCTCAGGTGCCTAGAACAGGAATAAGAAGTGACTGTTCCTTGTTTTGAAGTGTGTGACTACAGCATGACCTATGTGCTTCTCCAGACAGGGCACAAGCACATGAGCAAGGCAATGCCAGTTATTAATAATATAGTTCAGAGAACAGCGTGAGATTTGTTGTTTTTATTTTTCCCTAAAACACTGCAATCTAACAGCGGGCTGTCAATCCACTCTTCAGGTAACCCCTACACCAATTCAGGTCTTACCCCATCTGAAACCCATCAAGAGGAGTGACAGCTGGGGGTCTTCTATGGAACGCTACGCATGTCCAAGCACCAGGCTCAGCACATCACCCTCAGAATGAAGCACTGCACTGTCACTAAAATTTAAATAACAATAGTTATAAATAAATAGCAGTAGTGGTAAAAAAAACAAAAAAACAGGGAGTCTGCTTCTGACAGTGAATTCCCCTAATAATAAGGGGAAGAAAGGAAAAGGCATAAAGATAACACAGCAGAAGAAAAAGCTGACTTCTTCCTGTTTCTCCCCATACCTCCAGAAGCAGTTTGAAATACACATGACCATTATATCAAGCCAGTTTTGCAGACTCCTAAGTAATAAAGAAAGCATACATTATTATGGTTACAGTGAGGTAAAACAGTATCTATACTGTGCTAAAACAAACTTAATTCGCTCAGGTAAACTGTTCCCATATACAGGCATAGTGCGATTTAATGAAGGGAAGTTTCATTAGCCTCCATCTGCAGGTGGAGAAGGACATATGGCTACATTTCCATGATATGCTCTGACCCCACGAACCTTCAGCCCACCACAGCCCCCATTGGGCCATCACCCACACACAGGGCACAGGATGCAATCGGGGCCCACAGTTTGGAAAGCAGCTGCTGGTTTTAACAGTGACAGCGTGAGTTATGGTGAGGAATTAGAACCAGAATTTCAGTTCAGCTCCAGCTTTAATTTCTAGCATCTTCCTCCATCAAAGGTCCACCTTCTCACAAACACAGAACCCTGTATGTGCCATACAGAGGCCAAAGAGAGGTGGCATTTCAGCTCACAGCTGCCCAGGTGTTACTGCAGGTGTGTTTATAGCCTTCACACCACAGCAGAGCTGACATGCGTGTGGCATATACCTCACTGGCATGCTACACTACTACACATAGTGAAGAGCAACTCTATCCCCATCCACTTTCTCCAAGTTCCCTAACTTCCTACCAGCCTGCTGCAAGCCCTGTCCAGAACATCACTGACCATCACCCACAGACTACAAGCAGCAGCAGCAACCTGGAAGAACTTTCAGCTCTGAATGCAAGCAAAGATATCAGTGAATTTAGCAAAGTTTATCACAAGCTCAAAGATGTTTGCGTGCTTAGAGGACTGCAAGCTGGAGAACGACTAACTTCTGAACAGTGCATTACAAGCGTTCTGGAAGAAAAAAAGTGCGAGGTATAAAACAAACGCATGGTTAACTCTGATATTTAATGTGGAAAATGTGACATTTAAGATCTTTAATTATTCACATGACATCTATGACAGAGAACGTTTTCCTCCTTGAATGGGAAAACAAGCATGGACAAATTCCTCTCACCATAATTCCTTCCCTAAACAGAGCTCCCACTGAAACCTACAGGAGCTCTGCAGGCACTGGGTGCAGAGCAAGCAGTCCTCAACAACTCCAAAGTGCCCAGGGCAACTTCCTGACAAACTGTAAGTTTAGGTCAAAACACAAGCTTCCTAAATTGTGGGTCTGCATTGAAACACTTTATCAGCTCGCGGTGCTGAGAGGAAGGGGAGAGCACAACAAACTTTTGAGACAGGGACCAATGCCTGAGAATTTCTCGTGGCCCCTTCCTAAGCAGAACTCCCCCTCCCAGCCTGTGACACATGGGCACTCTACCTGGTGCTGCTTCCCAAGGCCGTCCTGTACACCAGGCCTGGATTACTGAACTCCAGCCATGGATGGATACTTCAGTGAGACTTTGTAATAAAGCACATCTTCGTTGTTACCAAAACAAGCACTCCTTAAAGTAAACGGATATTTCCAGTCGTGGCCAAATCTAACAAAATCTTTATTCTCCCCTTTAAACGGCCATGCTATTTTTATTACATTTTAAGCTATGAGGAAATATACTTCTCAACCTCCTCTAAAACTTCCATCATGCCTTTTTGTTCAAAAGGACACTTTTCTTCGCAATTTGTTCGTTCCAGATCGATATTAGGCAAGTGCTACACTTAGCACTACACACAAAACGGAGGCCCACTGGTCTTAGAAGGTGCAGGCAGATGATTATCTCCACTTCACTTCTAAGACTGAACTCCCATGCACACAAGGCTTCGTCATATGAAACTAAAGCTACAAAATGACTGAAGAGCCCACCTCAAGCAAAGCCTCCATGGTGCCCTTGCCCATTATTGTTCACCACTGCTCCAAATCAAAAAGAAATTATAGGCTCTTATAGACCTCTAACCCGACTCTTACCTGAAAACACAAAATTAAGCCCAAAAATCAGCATATGTATACTCAGCTCTGAATAACAGTTTGAAGCTTACCAGCCAGTTTTTGAATTTCCCAGTGTGTTCTTACTTTGGGAAAATCATTGCATCAATTACACTATGCAGAGCAGGATGTCAGTAATGCTATAGAACAGAAAGCAACGATCTGTCACAAAGAATTTCAGTAGTTTAATCTGGTGTTTATAGTCTCAGACCTACGCACACCAATCCCACCGCCCATAACATCTGGAAAATGGAGATTTGGGTGCAGTTCTACAGGAACTGAAGGAAAGGCAGCACTGTATCTCCCCTACCTCCCCACAGCCATAATCCCAGCCTGAAGAACAGGTCCACAGCCACAGCGTCACAGCTGCTCCCTGCAGCCCCCTTCTTGCTGGCGTGTTTGGGACCATCACTTAACACAAGTCTGCTGTACTCTGACTGGAAAAGGTCACGTTATTAATCCTTCATGTTTATGAGTGCTAAGCTTATCCCAAATGCATGTCTCATCTTGTTTTCTGTTAAGTATACAAAATTGCCATTAAAAAGAAGTGTGTGTGTTTAATCTCCCACTTCCTTATTTTAGGCCCAAAGCAGTTCAGTGCCACTGTGGGCAAAGGTATGAAAGATGCTCCGTGTGGCACACGCTTCATACTACCTGTGAACACAACCCCACAAGTGTACCACCTCTCCTTTACATGACCTCATCAATCCAGCTCCAAAACCAAATTCTTTATCAGAAAGTGTCAGAACTTTTCCACAGCATACGGAGAGAACAGGAAGCTGCACACTGGAAGGTGAGGAATACTACTAAGTCACTAAGATTCATCTTTCAGATTGAGAGGTACCTGCATTCATCAATGCCAAAAGCAAAAAAAACAACAACAAAAAAAACAGCAACACAGAAACAGTATGGGTGAAATTCTAATTAACGCTGTTTACGTTTAGAACCGAACAAACTCCTGCTGTAGTAGCACTGCTGCTCTGTCAAACTTCTTGCTGATTCCTGAACCACAGAAATTTCCCATTATCTGCTCCAACGGTTGGTATTTTCCATGTTTTTCCCCTCACCACTATCTCAGCAAGTTTTTGACCGCCACACTGCACTCTGCACATCTTAATATTACTTTGGTTCAAAACTTCATCCCTAAGCCAATGAATTAATCATCCTTACAAAATAGGGTTCCAAAAAGTAAGAGACAAAGCATCACTGAAAGGACGGGAGATGCAGTGATGCACAGGTTATTCTGTTTGACACCTGTACAGAAACTTTGTAAGCCAGCTGCTGCTGCCAGCACCTGGAGAAGACATGTTTCCTGAGGTAGCAGAACCCAAATGAGCATCTTCCATGTCTGAGGCAGCACCGAGAGCTGCTCTGTCTCAGGAGCAAGAAGCGAGCTCTTTTTCTGCGCGTATGCTTTACATACTCACCCAGGAAGGCAAGTGGAAACTACAGACAGACGAAGATGAAGCTGTCTCAAAGCCTTTGTCATGTGATAGTGACCTATAAAGTATCAAATAAAGGCACACCATCAGCACACCGTCATTTTACAATATCACAGCCCGCCGCGGCACTGATGAGAGGAGTGGTCCCAAAACTTGAAGGCAGCTTTCCCCTCGCCCCACCCCACCTGAGCTCCGAGCACAACACGGCAGCAGCAGGAAGCCTTTGGGAAGGCGCAAACAAAAGATGCACCGTGGCTGCGGAGGGCACAGGGAGCAAGTCGCCGTGCGTGCAGCAGCAGCAGGGTGGGTTATTCCTCCTCCCTCTGCCCGGCGGCAGTTGGGTGCACACGCAGCACTGCCAGCAGCACGCGTAGGGTTGCCCCACGCGAGATCATCGCCGCACGGGAACAAGGGGCGAGGCGGAAAGTTGCGCACGGGGGCAGCGGGCAGCACCGGGCGGCCGCAGGTACCGGAGCCCGAGAGAGATGGCTCCGGGCAGTGCCCGCAGCCCCGGGCACGGGGGCCCAGGCCGCCGCCCGTGCGAATTATAGGGCCAGCGGAACCCGGGCTGCGGGGTGGGGTGGGAAGGAAAGGTATTAAATATGGAGCGAGGCTGCCGCCAGCCGGGGTTCGCCGCGGCTCTGCCCCCACAGAGACACCTCTGGTCCGCCGCCGGTCCCCATCAAGTTTGCATCTTAGTTACAAAATGTCGATCTCGAAGGCTGACAAGACACAGGGAGACGGGGAGAGGAGCGGAGAGCGAGCGAGCGAGAGTCAGGGAGAGAGAGCGAGAGAGAGCGAGCGAGAGAGAGAGAGAGAGAGAGAGCGCAGAGAGTCCATCTTGCTTTGAGGGGGGAGGAGAGCGGCAATAATGCAGCGCATAAATCTCGCCCTCCCGGGGGGGGAAACCCTGCCCAACACCTTGGGGGGCGGGCGGCGGGGCCGCGGGGCTCGGGGTGCTGCGAGCCGCCCCCCGGCGGGGCCCGGCCGCGGCGGTGGCAGCGCGCACCTCCCGCCGCTCCCCTCCTCCTCCCCGCGGGCCCGGGCGACGATCCCGCCGCCGCCGCTGCCACCGGGAGGAGGTGCCGCCGCCGGGAGCAGCGCGGAGCCCGGAGCCCGGCCCCCGCCCGGCGCCGCTCGGTGCCGCCGGGCTCGGCGCGGGCCCCCGGCGGCGGGGCTCGGACGTGTCACCGGCAGGACGGGCAATGGTTTCGGCGCCCCAGGCCCGAGTGACCGCCGCCGGCCTGGCGGGGCCCCGGCCTCCCCGCGCGCACTCACCTCCGAAAAACAACTTTTACACGCGGGCCTCCCCCGGAAAAAGTCGCGAATCCGCCCCTCGCGCGGCTCAACCCTCGCGGCCCCCGGCCCGGCCCGGCCGCCGGGGGGAGCCGGGCTCGCTCGCTCGCTACCCGCCGCGCGGGGCGGAGGGCGGGGAGCCACCGCCGGTGCTGCCTCTCGCCCCGCCGCGCGCGTCCTCGCATCGCCGCCTTTTACCTTCCTCGCTCGGCGGAGCGGCATTCCCAGCGCAGACCTGCTGCCGTGCGGCGCCGGGATTAGCGGCGCTGCCCGCCCGCTCCGTTCCTCGCCGCCAGCTCTTCCTTCCCCGTCCTCCTCCTCCTCCTCCTCTTCCCCGCCTGCCTACCCCGGATCGGCTCTCCCAGCCGCCGCGCAAGTTTCATACATTGCAAATCAACCCGAGAGGAGGAAGAGCGAAGCGGCTGCCGGGGGGGAGGAGAGCGGCGGCGACGGGCTGCGGGAGAAGGGCTGCTCCCCGTAAGGCGGCGCGACCCGGGCTCGCGGCGCCTAAGAAGAGCCCGGCGCCCACCCGGCGCCCCTCGGGGCGGCCCCCGCCAAGTTTTCTGTCACCGTCGCCCCCCGATGTCACCGCTCACCTCCGCGGCCTGCCGCTCCGCCGCCAACTCGCCGAGCGGACCCCCCCGTTTAGCCCCGCCCGCTCCTCACCGCCCCCCGGGGCCGGGGCCGCCGCCGCCCCGGGCGCATCGCCGATGACTGCCGGAAAACGCGCAGGCACCCGACTCCCCGCCCGGCCCGGCCCCGGGGCCGCCGTCTCCTCCACCGCCGCGGCGGGCGGTACGCGGTGCTCTCCCCGGCGGCCCCTGGCCCTCTGTCCGCCCCCCGGCGGGCGATGCCGCCCCTCGGGATGAAGTTTGCCCGCCGCCCTGTCAGCTCGGCGGCCGAGCAGCCGCCGATGGCTCGCCCTCCTCCTCCTCCTTCCCCTTCCTCTCCGCGGCGGCAGAGGTGCCCGCTCGCAGCGCAGCCTGGCACCGGCCGGCCTACCGCTGCCTCCCCTCGTCACAGCTCTTCGCGTCTCGCCGCGAGCCCACCCGCCCTTCCCTGCCCAAACTTTCCGACGCGGGCAGCGGCCGCCCGAGCGACAGGGCAGTGCCGGCGGCCGCAGCCGCACAACGTACGCCGAGCCCCGCGCCTCCCCGCCGGCTGCCGCCGGGGCCCGGGGGGCTGCCTGGCCGCCGGGGCGCGGAGAGGAAAGTGCGAGGCGCGGGCACCCCGCCGCCCCCCGCTCGGCCGCTCGCCGCCCGCGCTCCCACGCACTCACCTCGGCGGGGCCGGAGAGCGGGCAGGCAGCGCGCCGCTGGGCCGGAGCGAGGCGCGGCGCGCGGCGGAGCCCCTCCGCCTCGGCGCCCGCGGAACGCGGCTCCACACAGAGCCATGCAACCCGGGCAGAGCCACAACACTCCCCGGGATATAAGGCGGCCCGCCATTGGCCGGCGCGCTGAGGGACGGGCCCGGCAGCCATACAGCGCCGCCGTTACACCCGCGGCCCGCCGGGGAGCCGCCGGCGCACACACACACACACATACACACACACACATACACACACACACATACATACGCACACAAACACACGTAGTCCCCGCACACGCTCACACAAAGATTGCCGAGCGGGGCTCGGGGCGGCCGAGCGGGGCAGGTAGCGGGGCCTCCCCGCCAGCAAGGCGACGCGGGGCGCTGCCGCTGTCCGCCGGCCGCTGTCCGCCGGCAGAGCGGGGATGGCCGTGAGAGAGAGCTACGCGTGCCCCGGGCGGCGCCGCGGGGCTACGGGGTGCGGGCACGGCCCGTTCCGACCCCGCACGGCCGCCCCCGCCATCCCGGCGGGCTCCCGCGTCCCCGCCCGTAACTTCCTCTGTCAAGTTGGGAGCGGAGAAGTTGTGGCGGGCGTTGCTGCTCGGCCCCGAGGCGCGGTGCCGGGGCCCGGGCGGTGCGCAGGCGGGCGGCGGTGCCCGGGTGCTGCGGGGCGCGGCTGGGCTCAGAGGGCCTCGCCCCGGCGGGCTGCGGGCTGCGGAACAGCCGAGTGCAGCCGGGGCTGAGGCTGCGGGCGCTGGCGGACGGCAGCGGCGCCAGGGGGACGCTGCGGGGTTCGGCGCGATCTGCGTGGAAAAGCTCCGTTCCCCTCACGAGGCGCTCGGATGGGTGTGCGTAGCGATGCGTGCAGCGTGAGACCTCCATGCTTCCAGCGTGCTGGTTGTTCTTGCAGGTGGGAAGCAGCTCTTTCTCCAGCCGGGACTCGGGCTCCCGGCGTAGAACGGAGGGTCAGAAATAATAATGTCAACGGAGACTGGAGTGTGGCTGTTTGTTTTCACCGTGAAAGAGCAAGATGTGTGCCTCACACATTTGCACATCTGACACTGAGGACGGTGCAGAACTTAATCTGTATGTTCTCTGTCATGAGCTCATTCCATTGGATCTTTTTGACTCCATCCCATTGTTTTTGACCCCATTCAATCATTTCCCTGTTCTTTTTTTTTTTATTGCAGTTTTTCTGTGCAGCAAAACTATATTAAATAACTGTGAAATAATATTTCTTATGTCTGAATAAAATGGTGGCATAAAGCAGAAAGCTGATGCCAGAAAATGGAATTGTGTTGGTGCTTCTGAGAAGTCATTCTAACTCAGCCTGCACGTCTTTTTGTTGTTGTTGTTGTTGTTGTTTGTTTGTTTGTTTGTGAAGATGTAAGAAAAGTATTTGAAAATGTTGTAAGGAGAGATGGAGTCATCAGCACTTGAATGATACCAAACCGATAGGATAAGTGTACCCAGTGATGAATGCGTTCCACCCCATTTTCTTCATGCCCGGCGCTGGGACAGCAGAGCTGGAGTCAGGTGCATGCCAAGTGTCTGGCTGCCAATGGCAAAGCAAGGCCTACAGCATCCACTGGTGACATGCGAAAAGGCTGGCCTATTTTTTCAGCACATCTTCCTCCTATCATTTGCAGGCTGTGAAGTGCTTTGCTGTTGTGGGTAAGCAGCACCTTTTCAGTAGGCACAAGCAGCTGCCAGTAAGAAGGAGAGGCCCAAGCAATTAGCGCTTTCACGGTAGTTTTTCCCTCTCGCTCCTAGTGCTTTACTTCTCCGATTCTACTCATTTTAATAGAAGTACACCGTGAGGCCTCTCATACCTCTTCATTGCTAAGATCATGCCAAATAGGGAACCGCTGAACAGCAGATGTGATTTAGGTGTTCAATAGTATACGTGAAATTCACTTCAACTTCTCTTTAGGAGGACTCTCCACTACAACTAGTGCCCTCTGCCTATTTCAAAGAGCTGTCAACCTATGGACACCTCGCATGCAACATAGTTAACAGCTATATGGAATGGATATATGTGCTGCTAACCAGAACCGCCGCATTCTGTGTCCACTATGTGCAGTGGGAAGCACAGAGCTTCAGGAGTTGCAGGCAGCCACCTAAGGGACCTGCAGCAGCAGGAGTATTTTGTCACCCTGTATGAGAGATGAGTAAGCCAAGGCATGCTAGTGTGGTCAGAAAATAAAGTGCCTGAATTTCTGCTGCCTGAGATTTACTGTGTCTGCAGTGAGAGAGGGGACTGTATTTCCCTGGGCTGTCAGTCAGGGCCTTCTGCACACACTGAGGTCATAGCATCATAGAATCTTAGAATCACAGAATCATAGAATGCTAGAATGGCCTGGGTTGAAAAGGACCACAGTAATCACCTGGTTTCAAACCCCCTGCTGTGTGCAGGGTCACCAACCACTAAACCAGGCTGCCAGGGATGACGGGAAGAAGAAGGGAGTGGGAGAATAGTGAATAATTCTGGCTTTCCATTTACGATTTTAGGCAAATTAGTCTCTTTGCATGCCCGCTTGGAGGCATTTCTGGCACTAGTCAGCCACTGCTACCAAAAGTTGTAAGGTGCCATCCAGGGCCTGTCAGAAATATTTTAGGAGACAGCCAGTATGTGCTAAAATTTTTCAAATTGTTTGGATATTATTCGTTGTTTTAAAACTTCACAGGAGTTTCGCTTTTAGTCTTTTCAGCACAAACTTGCATTGTTAAATGTCACTTTCCTGGCACTTCCATGGAATTGGGATTAAAAGTTTGGTGCCTCCACCTGATGTCGTCATCTGCTTACATGTATGCCTGTGTGTGGCCGGCACCAGGCTGCACAAGTGTCCTTCAGCAGAGGTGAAGCAGTCTGCTCAGCTGCACACACACTAGGGTCTGGGTCTCCAGCCCCCTGCATCCAGGGCATTTGCTGGAGCTTAGGGTTTGCCTGTCTTGCACTCAACTGGCAGTGGAACTCCTTTCACCACGCGAACTCATGTCCTTTCTTAATTCATCCATGGCATGACAAGTGGCCCATGGACAAAAGATCTGTGCGCAGATCACAGCCTTTTTGGATGTGCTCAGGTCTGAGCAGGTGCTCAGACTGAGCTGCAGCCTGGGTCTGCAGGCCCCGGTTCCTCCAAACACCGTGTGGCCAACTGAGGGCAGGAAGGCTGTAAGGCATCTCTGCCAGCATATGCTTCATCTGCACCGAGCTTTGGAGCAGCCTGGAGAAGAAAGGCTGAGGCAGATGAGGCCTTGCTGAGCCTGTCCCACTGCTGCTGCTTTTTTCCTGTGACTCGTGCCCACCCGTGGTCCAGGGACAAGTGTGGCACCCTTCAGGTTAAAAAACAGTGGAGCAGGACGATGCATTAGTCGGCCCATTTTCCTCCTCAATGCACTTGTATAACATGGTAACATTAATATCAATTTATGTGCAAGTGCTGAAGGGAGGAGGCATTTTATCTGGCCTAAAGCTGCAGGATATCCACCTCAGAGCAGGAGCAGAGGCGCAGGATTGGTGCAGAACTGCCGTTCTTCAAGAACCACACTTTCAGGAAGTAGCCCTTCCCACCTCAGTCCCTTTTAGGAATGCTTTCAGTTTCTTGAGAACTCAGCAGAGGTTTGTAGAAGTCAAAGAAGAGGCCAGCTTCTGTTGGCTTATCCACAGGGGACTGTATTTCTTTGCTCCCATCCCCTACTTCTGTTATTTTAGAACATTAAAATTGTCAGGATGTTTTCTTCTGTGTAATTTCTAGATGCTATTCCTAAACGTCCTCTAGCTGTGCACCTACTTCCTGCTGCCTCCTATTAACTCTTCTTCTCATTTTTATGCCTCTTTTTACTAGCAGAGCAGCAATAACTGCAACCCTCTGACAAAGCCAGCTACCAAGATGTTGGATTTTGCAAACCATCTCTGGCCTAAGCTACAAGCAGTTTATCTAACGGGTGAAACAATAGGGCAGGAGGGGAATGGGCAGGTGAATTGACTTGACAGGAATCTCACAGTATGGTAGCAGCAAAATCAAGAATAAAATCTGGGCTTCTAAGACTCAGTGCATTGTTCTGTAAATTTTCTTCTCTGGTGTTCTGAGATTTCTCTTTCATAGTGCTGCCCTTTTTCAGTGAAACAGTACTACACTTTCTCGAGCTACTACTATTTATTTTTTTCCTGCCTCAGAATTGAGCAATAAGTTAGCCAGGGCATCCAGGACCATACAAGCCTATCACTGCAGTGGAGATTGCTTCTGATTCCACAAGACATTTAGATGTACATTAAATGGATATATGTTGGCTACTTACGAGTGTAGGTGAAATATGCATCTGCGGGCACAGCACTAAACTCGGTAGATTTTCCTCGTCATTATACAAGTACTCTACGCTACAGAAAATATGTAAATCAAACAGGCCTGCTCACCTGAGCTTGTGTAGCCCTTTGAGTTAGTCCAGTGCAGGCAAATCAGTTTCCACAGCTGACAAGAAGAGAGCAGACGAGCTCACTCTCCGTAAAGACTGATTCTTTCAGACTCACTGACGAAGTCCCTGTGAGAAGCTGAGCCACAGGACTGCAGCCTTCCTTTAGTCCTTTGATTTTGATTCTTGCAACGTTAAGTCTCATGTAAACTGCCATGTTATTTAACTGTTTTAAGCACAGAAAGTAATTAGAATGCTTTTTTCATTTCAGAGCTACTGAGTAGCTTTCTCCTTCCTCCACTCAGGGGCCTCTTTATCCTATCTGTTTCTTGTGTTATTCAAACATTTACTTGTTTATTTGCTTGTTTTCCCTTTTCTATAAATGTTCGTGGTACTTTAAAGAAACTACAACTCCAGCCTCCAGGATCCCAACAGAGACTTCAGGCTGCTTCACAAAGATATATTTGCTTCTGTCTAGAGGAACAAGGACAACCAAGGAGCAAAACATTTTTAGGCTGATAAGCTCACTGCTTAGCTGAAGAGGATGTCATTGAGCCTGTGTTCAGCCAGTGCCAAGTTCCTACAGCTGCTCAAATGAGAGAGCAGCACCTATTAGGTGTGAGCATGAATTCTTACAGCTTGGTGGACCTGACGGACGCACGTCTCATTGCCCCACTGCCAGGCCTGCAGATCCCCCGGGTCTGAGACCATGCACACTTCTTTGGCAGCACAGTGCTGCTACCATTTATAAAGTAAACATTGCAAGTGACCATTTGACCCTAAATAACAAGAGCATGCATCAGTCTCTTAACCACTCAAAGACATTGTATTTGGCTCATAGCTTGTTATATATTGCAGCTCTACCGTTAGTGATCTTGTTCATCTCTACATGTGAGAGGTCTCAAGGAGGCAGGGATCAGCATCTTATTCCCTCAGGTGGTGGCCATGAATAGTGCGGTACGGAAGTCTTGGCTCATCTCTGGGCAGAGGGAAGAGGAACTCCATTCCTCAGAGCCAAGATGGGAGACCGTACCTAGCTATCCCTTTTTGAGGAATTGCTTTTGAGATGAAAATTACTAGCTTTGAAGAAAATGATATAGAGAGAGGAACAAACTTGGGTGGATTTTGAGGCCTTCCAGGAAATATGAAAAAAAAAAAAAGAGAGAGAGAGAGAGAGAGAAAAGAAACAATTCATGCCTTGGACAAGTGTAGCCCACTATAAATATTCTTGCAGTAGCAAGGCTATTCACTGCTTCAGTGCATCCAGGTGAGATGCCTCATGAGAGGAAATTAAACCAGAACATGCCATTGTTTCTGTCCCACTGGATTTAAATGGGCAAGGTGAAACCTAAGAAGGGCACTTTGCTCTGCTCCAACACAAGGACCATTGGCAGGCCAGCCAGTAAGAATGAGCCCATTTGGAAATATATAGGGTGCCTTGCTGTATGCTTCTTAGCGTGGCTGTTCCCAGAAGTTTGCATTTTGGTTTCCCAAATGACAGTGCAGAAGTGAGGAAGATACTGTAATCTATGTAGCAGACAAATTCCATGCTGTCTGCCATCCCTGCTTGTCTCAGCCCACTGGTGGTATATTCCCTTATTGTGACTCTTTGCAGCTCTTGTTGAAGCATTTGTTTGTGTGGAGCTGATCAATATTTTAAGTTTTGACTTCATCAGCAAACATTCAGTCTGGTAATATTGGGCCATTCTTTTCAAATGGTGTTTTTTTCATGTTTGAGGAACTGTGTTGAGGAATATTATTAACACCTTTATCTGCATGAAAATCTGAAATGTTCAGAATTTTTATTTTTAAAATATTTTTAAAATATTTCATCTTAAACAAACAAAACCCTTAAAAATACTTAAACCAGAAATACAGTATTTTGTAGGGCAGTTTCCTGGTTCTCAGTGTCAATTGTTTGCTTCAGTGTAGGTTTTGGAAAAATAATTAGGTTAACACAAGTAGTTTTGTTGTCCTTCCATTACCTCCTCTTACCCTCCTCTCCCCCCAAAACCGTCCAGCGATTTGAAAAATTGGTGGTTTGCATAGTTTTGCCTTATTTTGCTTTTCAAATGGAAGTTGCGGGAAGGCACGCAGAAACCTTAGGTGAGATTTATGGTCTGTGGTGGATGTCCATAAAGAAACTTTAAACCTGTGACTTAGTTGAAGTTCTGCTGAGAAGAATTCAAGTTGTGCACGCTCCACAGAGCTCAGATTAAGTTTATAGTTATTTTTCCTTCATTCTTACATTTTTAGGCTGACTTGTTGCTTCCACTCCACTTTTCCTGCCTACATAAAAACATTATTTTTGAAAGTACCAGAGCACCTTGCATATAAACCTAAGTCCCCATCTAAAGGAGTTTTATATTCACATCTATTGACTTGGAGGGAACTGTTCATGCCCATAAGTTATGCCTTGGCATGACCTTGGCACTTCCAGAAGATCTGTCCATAAACAAGAAACCCTGTGTCCCCAAAGGTCTGTCCATCTCTGTCTTCCTTATGAAGCCTGAGCCTTGTGCCAGGCACATTTCTTGCTCCAAAACTTTACAATTAGTGAGCGAAATCTTGACAGTGTGAACAGCAATAATGCGAGCTCTTTTGCACTACAGTGAAGTGTTTTCCTGCTTACCAAGATCTCTTATTTTGTAATAGAGATGCCAACAGCTTGTTTGGAGATGCAGTCTCAGATTTCCCAGTCAGCCAGGGCTGCGTCCTAAATTTTTGTTACTAGAAAGAATTGAAGGAATTGGTTGTTATGAACATGTTTGCTCATATAGCTTTGGAGTTTATTTTTATTCCTTCATTTTCTTCATTGTGCTTCCGTGTGGATAGGCAAAGTGCTGAAAGCCAACCAAGAATCGCCCCCGGCTGCCCCATCCATGTGAAAGACCATCTCCGCATTCTTCCGTAACTTCAGTCACAAGAAAACACTTCTGGTATTCGTGCTTTGGGGGTACAAAGCCATTTTTGTCCAGCGTTGAAACATTGTGTACGATGATTACTAGAGTGGGTGGAGCTAATATTCCCTTTAGGGGAAAAACCACACCAACAGCGCTGGTGGAAAGCTCTAGGAGGCAGCGCCAACAGTGCCAAGCAGAAGAGCAACAAGAGAAGCTCATGCAGCACAATGGGCCTAGAGCAGGGTGACCAGCAGAGAGTCACTCACCAGGTTGATCGCTGCAGTAAATAGGGACTGTAGGAGCAGATGAGGAAGCAGACAAATTAATCAAGGTCCTCATTCCTTGTGGAATTTGACCCTAAGGATTTTGAGGCACTGCCTCTGACTTGCAGTCTTTATGTGTTTTTCACTGCTCCAAGTGGTGAGAAAATAGGTATTGTGTCCCTTTTACAAGAAGAGAACTGAGGCACAAAGAAAAATGACACTTTCCAGGCTACATTAGAAGATGCTGATCCAAGAGGACATTGTATTGAGTTTTCCCTGGTTTTAAGTTGCAGACATAAACTCAGAAGCATCCCTGTCTTCTGTGGGTGCTCTGTGAATTGGCTCAGAGATCTTCCAGTGCTGGTCAGCATGACGGAATGAGTTTAGTGTTTCTAATATTCACTATGCTTTCATTTTTCTACTTATGTCATTGCCGCACACTTGCATCTGTTCTCAAACTGGCATTCAGTTCACTCTCTTGGTTTGGTTCTGCACCAGTGCAACTCCTCAGTCAGCTGGAAACAGCTTTCTAAAATGTGTATTTACAATACTCTGCATGCATTATTTCATTTAAAAAAAAAATCATGAAATAAGAAGCTAACTCATCAATGTATATACACACGTATAGAAGCACTTCTTGTCTTCCCTCACAAACTGATGTACAGTTAGCAGCACTGTGTAAAAAGAGTCCAGTATCAAAGTCTCTTGAAATTATTGGAAAGGATCACATAAGAGTCAGTCAGCAGGAGGCAGTTAGAAAACCTTTGCTGTTTGAATGTGATTGGTATCATTTAGATCTCAGCATCTTTGGATCCACACATGTAGGTGGTACAAACACGCATAGAGGAGTAGAGAAGAAACAGTGGATGTGCAAACTCTTCTGTTTCTTTTTCTTAACACATAGAGGATTAACTGGTGTGGAAAGTGTTATTTCCTTAAGGACAAACCATCATAGTCTTTCATGTTATGGTTGACAGGAAACCCTTTACCTTTCTATTGCAAATGAATCCATTTCCTTAGAATATTTTCATGTTTCTTGGGCAACATGAAGCAAGCAGAATGTCTGTCTTCATTGAGCTGTTTGCAATTACTATCAAAATAAAAAGTTTAATTGTAAATGACATCCTCACATGGGCATTCTCTTAAAAACAAACAAACAAGAACAATGAGCAAACAAGCAAAAAGTGTCCAACCAGCTTCCTGGCAAGAAGCAAAGGATATTGGTACAAATATCAGCTTTGCTTAATTCCACATGCAGTTCTCCTTTTCAGGAAAACAGCAGTGCTTTTTGTGGGGTCTCTAGCCACACACAGGCAGAACCCAATTTTGTGTGCCTAGTTTGTGGAGCTATAATATGTGTTGGCAAGCTCTTTCTCAGCAGTTACAATGAGCTGAGTAAATACCCACCAACACAAGCAAGATCTCCACAGTGCCACCTGCCTGTTAAAATACTTGCAGAATTAATACTGGCCTGAGCTTCGTTATTCACATTATACAAATTTATAAGCAGAAACAGCTAAATACATGGAGATGGGGTAAGTGTGGAAGTCTGAATGTAGGCTATTGCCAGGTAAGTTACCCAAAATGTACTTCCACTGGCATGTTTGTGAAATTCTTTGTATGCACACAAGGATAAATGTGGTTTTTTCCTAAAATACCTTTCAGCATAAGAAGCAGTGTGAATGTTACAACATATATGCCTTATGAATTTGAACATTAAATCAGTGAGCCTGTATCCAGAACGTTTTACTTTGTTTGCAAAATAGGACAGGAAAAACAATCGAACATAACATTAAAACATGAAATTTGCAAACGAGAAATGTAGATTGTACTGCAATATGAACTGTGATTGCAAAAAGATTCCAGAAGCTATGGCAAGAATCACTTCAGCTATCTGCTACTTCAGTAACTCCAGATGTTTTACAATTATTAATTCTCCAAGAGAAACATTGTTAATCCAAAGGAACTGGCAGAAGTGGCCTCAGAGTGGTACGAGATGGACCAGCCTTGTTTCACAGGTGGCTGGCTGAGCTGCTTTGAACATCAGTGCCTCTAAATCATTCAACAGTTGGACACAGCTTGTGCCTGGGAGGCTAAGAACCTGCACAGCTCCTAACAGAAGGGTGGCTGGAGAGCAAGCACCTCACCTTTCAAATTCAGGGTTGGGCCCATCTGTCCATAGTCCTATAGGAAAATAACTTCTAGGAAAATGAGAATGCATTGTACAGTGAAACTCTGCTGCTGAGGTAGGTGGTTCTAAGCTAGAGATTTTTTATTTTTTTTTTTTACTTCTTTTGTCATTGTTGTCTTTATATAAATTTGGTTTGATTTCTGATTGTAATCATTGACAGTGTGGGGAAAATGTTTTTGTGACTATTCGCATGTTTTGATTTGTGCCGAGATGTTCCACCATCTTCTGACAGGCTGGAATACCCTTGGTCCAGCAAGGTCCACCCAAACAGGAATGTGGGGCATGCATTTATTTTTATCTCCATCATCTTTGCTTCTCTTTTCATCTTTTTTCTGCATATTTTTTTTTTTCTTTTTTTCCATTCAGTTTCCACTCTGATGGTTGCTGTCTCCACTGTTTCTCCCATTAGATTATTTTATTGCTTTCCTTGTTTGAGAATTTCTCCTTACACTGAACACAACCTCAGTAGCACTTTAATATGAAGGAAAAATGAATTCATTTGCAGCCACGCTCCTTTATGGTTCAGAGCCGGTAATAGGTATAGACTCCTTCCCCAAAAGTAGTTTTTCTATAATCAACCTTATTGGTTAAATGAAAGGACCCAAATTCTTCTGGGCACTTTCTTGCTACTGTGAATAATAATGCACTTTCACCAAGGATTTTGTTGTGGTTTTACTCATCTGTGACACAAAGAAAATTGTGTTGTTGCTTCCTGTTAAGACCATTCAGCATCTTCTCAAGATAAGATCCAGCTGGTGAAATCTTGGTGCTGTTTTTGTTGGCATACCAACCCTTATTTAAAATCCTTTGATCTCTTCTATTCTCCTGCTTTACTCAGAGCTTTTACAATGACACTAAAGGAAGTACAAGGTGTGATTTTTTTAGACTATCATCCCCATGCTGGGGTCTGTAGGGATCAGCTGATTTCTATCTCATGGCAGTAACTGAGTACATAAGTTGTCACTGAAACGCACTGCCTTATTCTGCAGAACTTTTGTGCTATTGGAGAAATTGTAGAAGTTAATTCAGAATAAGTGCGTGTATGTGTGGGATGAAGAGGAGAATAACAGCCTACAAAACTCAGGCGTTTCAGTATCATGATGTCTCAATATCAAGAGGTGTACCAAATGTCCCAATCCACTACTGTATATGTGGTGAAGTCATATTTTAGCATAATAATCAGATATATGCCAAATTTCTCAGATGAGGAATTCCTCATTTTCTCACTCTCTGTGGGTGCTGAGATAATACAGCAAGGATGCTGGCACTGTGTCAACTTTTATCCTTTCTCAGTACATGGTGCTCGATATTCACATCCTGTTGATCTTTGTCCTCTGCACTGAGATCTGTGAAAGGCTGTTAGGAAACTGTTGTGGTGCTGCAGGATGCTGAAGCCATATAGTGCCACCGTAACTTTGTTTCAACCAAAGATTTTATAGAAATATTAGAATTACTTCTCATTTCTGGCTAAATCCAAGGTTCTATTCCCCAGTACCATCTAACTAACATCTTTTGTTAATATAGCACACACATGCCTTTAAAATATTTTGAAAACATTTGCCCATCACATGTTGTAATAGAAAACTAACCATTAAGAAGCAGACTTCCTTGCTTATTCTCCGAGGGTGAAATTCAATTATGCAGAGGAACAAAACAGGGTTTATGTACCTTCCAAGTCCCTCATAGTCCTATTCATACCGACTCTTTACACAGGAGTAAATTCTACCACAAAGGACCAATTTTGGGGTGATGCCTGAGTTCCACAATCAATTACATTTTGTCTGTAGGACCCCTGTCAGTATTGTATGTGGAAGATGGAAGAGATGCCAAGTGGAGTTTTATGCCCGGTGGGCCTGGCTCCTACCCAGCTGAAGTCAGTGGAACTTCTGCCACTCCTTCCAAAATCAACAGGATAGCTCCTCCGCTCGCTCTCTATTTCTCCTGCTAAACCACAGATTTCTGATATTTTCAGGCACCCGTGCTCATCAGCTTGGAATCCACACAAAGCTGGGTTTCATAACAAGCAGCCCAGATTCTTTCAAATTTGAGAAGACAGAAGAGAATAAGGTGAGTCATTTTTTTTTCCCCCTTGCTAATCTTGACTGGATGCTGCAGGTTTGCCAAAGATTACTTGAGTTTTCCCCTAACTAAGGTGTGACTGAAAGCTGCAGCAGTTTGAACCAAATAGGGCTGTTGGTTTCTTTGGTTTTATTCTTCATTCACTGGAAAGGAACAAAAATACCTGTACAAAACTATTTTGGTGACACCTTCTCAGCTGTTTGCATCTATCAATGTTACTTGAAAATTACTTACTTGTTACTTACTTGAAAATACATTGTATTACCCTCCATAACAGCCTCTCCTAGTGCAAAGCAATCTTTTGTTCCAAAAAGGTTCCCAGCTCCTTGCAGAGAGCTCCCAGCACCTTGCAGGCCTGCTGTGGAGCCTTAGAACTGAATGGAAAGTCTCTAAATGGCCTCCAGGGCTTGGGTAGTGAGCTGCACGGAGGCCAGGAGACAGCTAGCACCATCAAAAGCATCCAGCAACCGCTGACTGCCAGTGGGCCTTCGAATCATTCAGATGACTCTGAAAATATTTATCCCAGGGCTGGCTGTGAATTCTCAGCAGTACAGAGCATATGAAAGACAGTCAATAATTTCATGCTTTGCTATTTCTTTTGTGTCAATCTCTTTGTAAGCATCCCTTTGGCTACAGTGTTTACTTATGGTACAAATGTGTACTCTGTGTCAAAATGGAATATTTATTGAATACATTTACTTCGAGCCTGTTTAGTTATTAGCTGATTGGAGATGCTGCTTACTGCACCTGTTAGGGCCATTTTATTTTCTCTGTTGGCTGGAGACAAAGAAAGCTTGATGCCCCACAGTTTTGAAGAAAAAAAACCAAATGGTTGAAAAGCATCTGAATTAAAATTTAATACAAACATTGCCTTTTCTTGGTGCTCTGGGACCAAGCAAAGGACCTTTTAAATCTTCAGGATAGGAGCAGTCGCCTCTACCAGAACCAGTCTGAGCCACTAAAGATGCAGGTGGGCTAAGGCTAAACAGTACAGGAGATATGACCAAGGGTTCTTGCAACAAACTGTAGCCTGTCTGGTGTCTCTGAAGGGGGGAGAGCTCAGGAAAGCTCAGGACTTGTCACTTTCTTGTAAGAATCTGAAAAAAAATGTAAGCCAGCAGAGGACCGAGTCTACCACACTGTGACCTGTGTCTCCTGGACACCAAAATGGGTTTTGTAGATGACATTGACATTACTGAAGGAATGTACCACTGTGATCTCTGAGAAGAAAAGAGAATGTACCTTTCCCTACCTCCAGGGAGTCTGCAAGATAGCTAAGAAATTGAAGATATTGCTGCACTAGCATAAGATCAAAAAACAGCCTTGGTACTTCCTGTCAGAAAATTTAACTCCTATCTGGAAGGGAGAGCAGAATTCAGATGCTGAGCACGGCAGCTACTCAAACTCAGCTACCTGATGGACAGTGATACTGCTGATGACAGCTTATCAGGAAATAGGAGCATGCCTCCTCAGAACGCTAATGCTTGGGTAAACATCACCCATGTGGAGATAGGCATGGGAAGTTCAGGCCTCAGCTTTGTGTTAAACTTCCCTAAGCCAGCAGGCACTGTATATCCTGCCTTCTTCTTCCTGTGGCTACTTCACAAGGCATCTCGCAGCCCTCGCACCTTTTCTTTCTCTAAGGAAAGAGGCTGTCTCCTCTGTTAGAAGGCATATTAGGTCTGTTGCAGCAGATGAAGAACAAAGAAAAAGACAGTGTTATCCAGTTACACACTTTGATTCAGAGACAAAAACAAAATTTTGGGCATGTTTTTCAAGGATAGTCTCATTGGACGTGTGCACAAGATTGTAATCAAAGTGTTTGTGAATAGGGTGATTGTTTAAGCTTTTCAAGAAGTGATCAGACCCTATGAATACAGGTAAGTAATAGGTTATGGTCACGGGACAAGTAAAATTAGGTGGGGACTCAGAGTAGACTAAGTTAGTTTAGGCTCCTCCTGTGGCTGATGAAGAGACACACGGACTTCTCTTGATCCTATATGCAGTCTGTATTTTTTCTCTGTGGTTGCACAGCTACCCCTGTCCATAAGCAGCACCTGAAGAGGTTGTCTTATGGTAGAGGTACTTAATTGCCTGACGATTTCCCTTTGTTTTCCCATGTGAAAATTTAGAACAATAGAGAACCCTAAAAGTGCTATCACCTGTTTTCCTCTCCACAAGATTTAATTTAAGCATTCAGGGATCCCAGCCTCAAATAATCCCAAGTCTATGCACATTGAACACATTCTTCAATCCAGGCTAAAGACCAAATTCAACAACTATTTTATTTCTTCAGCCCTATTACAATCATTGCAACTATCAGTCTGATGACATAATCTTTTTCCCAACACAGGAAACCAATTATTTTTACTGATCAACTCCTGACCTTCATGAGGACATTGACTGCTAGGGAATAGAAAGAAAAGGACTATCAAACCAAAGAGATAAAATGTTAACTGATCTTTCAAATGATCATTCTTATTTCTAGAAAGCACAAAAATCTCAAGCCTTCTTTCATCTTTCACACAGAAACACTTAAGACTCCTTGGAAGCAACTCACAGGGTTTCAAACAAGGCCCACAGTCTGTACGCAGTGGGTGTACAGACCCACAGTCAATACATAAGAAACCATTCAGTTGCAGGAGTTTGTGTTTGCCAATACGATCAGAACCAAAGATCAGACCTTGAAAATACTTAACATTTGTGCTTATTCTTCAGGCAGAGATTAGTCCTATTGAAGTAAATGTACCTCCATAAAAAGTTAAGCATGTCCAGGTGCTTCTGCAAGATGGACATGAGTTTGTGAATATTTATTTTGTAGTAGCTCCTTGGTACTCTTCTCCCCAGTACAAAAAAGACAGGGATCTCCTGGAAGGAGTCCAGCAGAGGGCCACAAAGATGAGAAAGGGCCTGGAGCATCTCCCCTATGAGGGAAAGCTGGGTGACCTGGGTCTGTTCAGCCTTGAGAAAAGAAGACTCAGAGAGGATCTGATCAATGTCTATAAATATTTAGGGTGTGGGAGGCAAAGGGATGAGGCCAGACTCTTTTCAGTGATGCATGGCAACAGGACAAGGGGAAATGGCCACAAACTGGAGCATAGAAAGTTCCTCACAAACGTGCATAAGAACTTCTTCATGGTGAGGGTGACGGAGCACTGGAACAGGCTGCCCAGGGAGGTTGTGGAGTTTCCTGCTCTGGAGACACTCAAGACCCACCTGGATGCCTACCTGTGCAGCCTGCTGTAGGGAGCCTGCTTTGCAAGTTGGTTGGACTCGATTTCCATCCCCTACAATTCTGTGATTCTGTGGTTTGCTTCAACAGCAACAACAAAAACCGTGTCATAAAGAAATTATTTGTATTGCTGTAGAGTTACATAGCTAACTGTATTAAAAATAACATTTTCTTGCATTATTTTTTCTGGTTGTTTTAGCAGATTTTGTTCTTTGATGGAAAATGCATTGATCTAATCCGGGGAAAGTGACTGTAGAGCTCAATAGAACAGTTTCTGCCATATAATTTTGATGTTCAGAAGGTTGTGTAATATTTCATATGAAAAGCCTCTGTCAACTTCCACTGACTGTTGAATCTTAAAGTGATTCATCCATGCAAGTATATTTTTCAGGAAATCTTCTAAAGCAGGAGGCGACTTCATTGCAAAATACAATTTAATTGAACATATGTTGATTTTAAAAGTATATATACATCTATATAGATTTCTTTTCTCTTTTCTGATTTATTTTTGTGACTCATATTGAAAACCAACGTTTGGAAATATATGAAAAAGGAAATTAATTAAATGCAATGCACTTAGAAAAGTAAACTTGCAAAGTCATGTGCTTCTATTTTGTAACATTTGATGTTTATGTGTAAGAAGAAATAAAAGTTAATATGTGAAATAGCTAACAATGTTCAACATTTCTCAATCGTGAATTAAGCAAACTGTATTTCCAATAATCTCAGTCCAAGTTAGTATCTTCAGATTTTCATGTCATTATATTTGAATGCTTATGCCAGTTGGCTTCCCACATTATTAATAGAAAATCTGGTTGCTGTTCCTACCTTCTACAATTCCTCTTGCTCTTAATTCCACAGAAAGAGACATCCATAATAAACCAGGACGGGAGTGACTGTTTCTACTGATAGCAAATTAAGTTTTTCCAGTTCACTGAAATCAGGTGTTTTAATCTCAAAACCTAATGATACACTGAAATCAGCAGTAGCCACTGTTTCACAAGGGGCACATTTCGTCTTAAATGTCTGATTACAGTAATTTTTAAGAAATATTTGTGTGATTGGATGTATATAAGCACAGACAGAAAAAGGATTCCGTTCATGATTTGTATGAGAAAAAAACTAGGATAAGCTCAAAGTGCTCACATTTTTAAAATTGTTTTATTTTAAATACAGAAATAACTTGTAATAGTTGATCTCTTTTTTTCTTTGTTTTCTTTTTCTTTTTCTTTTTCTTTTTCTTTTTCTTTTTCTTTTTCTTTTTCTTTTTCTTTTTCTTTTTCTTTTTCTTTTTCTTTTTCTTTTTCTTTTTCTCTTTCTCTTTTTCTCTTCCTTTTTCTTTTTCTTTCTCTTTTTCTCTTTCTTTGTTTCCCTTTCTTTTTCTTTTTTTTTCTTTCTTTCTTTTTTTTTCTTTCTTTTCCATGAAAGAAAGAAGAGTTTTATCAGACTATCTTTGAATGTGTTGTCACAATCACTGCCTCATTCATGTGTAATGTTATTTTTTCCCATAAACTATTGTTCAGAGCAAGCGTGAAAACATCAACTCATTTCTTTGTCCTACAGCAGCATTTAGCAAACCTATAGCCAAATCTTATTGTCTTACAAATATAAGCTGCTTAATTGCTGCATAAAGCCACAATTTCTCAAGCTTGAATACATCACTGTTTAAAAATCTCCCAATATCCAGAATTTTGCGACCTGTTGCATGCTCACATGTTACAGAATCCGACCTGAAATCTGAGCTGACTGCAGGTGGGTGCAATCTAAATGTGGAAATCCAAGTAAGACCAACTTGGAAAACTGCATCTAAAACATCAAAATGTCAGTAGTTTTCGATACCTGCACTCAAAGCTTAAAAGAAGGCTCCACACAAGCATTATATGTCTTAGTCATTTAACTTAACTTACTCAAAATTGATCACTTTGGATTTAACACGATGTAAAGGCCTTGAGGTGATGTGACTGACTCTACCTATGCTGACACTGAGGACTGAGCTAGGGATCTTCAAAGTGAAACACCATAAACCTCTGACAACCACGAAGACTTGGGAATAATAACAGATGTCTTCCACGAAATGGCAGCTGATGGAGACATGAAAATCACCCAGATACCGATCAAATCTTTACCAGTGTACAGTCTATACACCTTTGCAGTACTGGGTGAAAGCAACTACCACACCTGATGGTAGTCAACACCTGATATGGATTTTAAGCAATAATCAGACAGAGAAAAGAAATATAT
Source organism: Centrocercus urophasianus (assembly GCF_019232065.1). Lineage (NCBI taxonomy): Eukaryota > Metazoa > Chordata > Aves > Galliformes > Phasianidae > Centrocercus > Centrocercus urophasianus. The sequence goes on along the minus strand of NW_024884364.1, from coordinate 11,403,840 downwards.
CCCAATGCTTACCAAGCCCTTCCCATAATTTTCATTGCCATTTAGAGCCTACAAGAGAGAATTTCACTTCACAGATGCAGATCCCTTTCAAGAGAATGATGCTAGAAATTAGAGACCTCAGAAGCACTGACCTAAATAGAAGCAGTTCCTTACACAAATGTAACTTTTGAGGTTTCTTTCTGATTTAAGGTTGTTTCTTCCTCTCCCCATTCTAATCAGTGCCAAGGAAAAGTGCTGAGCTGCCCAAGAGAAGGCTGTAGGTTTTTGCTGAGTCCAGTTGTTTCACTGAAAGAGAAGTCTGTAGACATCTACTGTCCTGTTAAGTAGTTGTACGTAGTCTCTGTAGAGTTTTTTTGTTCCTCATGCTGCTTTACTGTTTTATTTTAAATTGCTAAGTCACTTAAAAAAAAAAAAAAAAAAAAAAAAAAAAAAAGATATAATGTTATCCTAAGATGACTATTCTAAGTGAGCAATTGCTGTAGTTGCCATAGGGATACTGAATGAATGCAGATGAGGTGGGAGACATCCAGAGGGCTCTGTGAGCATGAATTTCCATTTAGGAGCTCAGTGCAACCAAAAAGGGGAAATGTCTGCCCCACCGTAATGGTGGGTTGCAGTTGCTGCCCGGCCCATGCTGAAATGGCAGCTTGGCTGCCTGGGAGCTGCTTCATCTGGAGCCTCGGCCCCTCGCTCATTGCTGAAAATGGAACTTGGGCTCTTAGGTGATTTTGAAAATGTTACCACAAGTTCCCCAGAAGCAATACTTAGAAACAGCCACATACTGATTTTGTAATAAATGCACCAAGGAAAACTGTGAAAGTTACATATGAATGAGACCTAGTGTGGCACTGGGGGACCTATAGAGACTAATTAAAAACAACTAATATTTGGAAGAGAAATAGCTTCTTCACAGAGGAAGGAGCAATCTGTTTTATTATATAGAAGGCTTTTTACAATGACAGAGGCAAACAATAATTCCATAGATGAGGGTTAATAAGTGTTTTCTCTCCGCAGTATTTCTGTTCCATTATTAAACTTTGATTTAATTAACTTACTGATGAGATGGGGGTGAAAGTGGTCAGCTGTCCAGTGAATGATGGTCATTTTTAGTTTGCCTGTGTTCTTGCAGATTTTCCAAGCAGAACTAATTTCAGCCTGTATTCATTATAGATATAAATGTAAATATAGTGACATAATTACCATAATGTCTTCAGAAAACATGAACGAGCTTAAATGTCAGTTAACACCAGCACTCCAAAGTTCTGCCTTTAGAATCCTGTGTGCTCCCAACCCACTCAGAGCTGGATAGAGTAGCCTAAAGGTCTTCAGATCTGTGCTATCCTTGAGAAGCTACAGAGAAATGCTGATTACATTCATGACAAGTTTCAAATTCTCCCCACAAGTACTTGTTCATAGCTGTACAAAGAACTGGATTTTTTTTTGTTTAAAGTACACAAATAAGTATAGTATAGGTTCAGACTTTTCTTGACACAAACACAATTTTTAATTATGGCAGGGCCTGAAACTGGTATATCTTAGTTATCTTCAGGTAAATTGTAGTGATTTACTCTGAATTTACTTTCAGCACCACCAGTGCAACCTCTTGCCACCTGCATTGGAGAAATAGTCATGCTGACTGGGGTAGGTTGTAAATATAGTGCTCTTGTGCAAGGTGGTCACGATCCTAAGCACTCACTTTGTCTTGGGTGTATTAACAATATAAGACACCCTTTTAAGAACTGACTTTGGAAGACATACCCACGCTCGAGACTGGCTAATTTGAAATAGTGAGAGATCTCAATAGAATTTCATGAGAATAGTTGTAAACATTCCCCAACTAACTGAAATGAATTAGGCAAGAAGAAATTAAAAGATGCAAGGTTCACTGATAAACACACAAATTCTAGCTTGTCTTGGTCACGAATAGACACAGCACATTCTCTTTTGCCACTCACAGTATCTCCCATTTACATTGTCTTTTAACTTAAATCTTTTAAGACCTCCCCAATTCTTATTTTTTAGGATTATTGTAGTATTATAAACACTATGCATTATTTCTATTCTAGGTTGTTTGATGGAAGTTAATTAAACCCTTTTAAGCCACTTGAGACTTAATTGAAATAAACAAACATTATCATATCCATCTTCTTGCTGAAGGAGATGAATCACAGAAAAGTTAAATTGCTTCTTAAGTCATAAAACAAGTCAGTAGGCAAATAAGGGATAGCACTAAGGAGCCTTGGACTTCTAGACTCCTAACATAATCATAATATAATCATAACATTATCCTGGCTTCCTAGAACCAGTATGTCTGAATGAGATAATTTTATTCAAAAGAGTTCTCAATTATCCTCACATTCTGGTTAATTCCATTATTACTGTAGCCAGTAGGAAAAAAGTCAGCCAAAGATTTTGGTGCTGATATATTATTTTTGGTGAAAGGAAAGATGACTGCAAGACTGCAAGCATGGATAAAATCATTTTGCTAATGGGGTATTTTTTAAACATGAGCAGGTGTCAATATTATAAACTTGCAAGAAAGGTCAGGTGCTGTGTTTCGGTATGATGACACTTTCCTTTGTAAATGAGCATTTATTAAGTCTCTAATTTCCTTGGTCAGGCACACCTCTCCCTGCCTACTCCTCTGCACTATTCTACCTCACTATATCCACAGATGGCAGGACTGCAGGGACAATACCTCCGGCGTAGTTTTCTCCTATCAGAAGGTTCACTTGGCCAGCCATTGCCTTTCAGTGAGACCTGCTCCCCTGTTCTTCTGTGCTTAATAACAGTACAAAGCTGGGAGGAAGGGGGGTATTGAGAAGGATGGTGATGCAGCCTATGTATGCGAACAGCCAGGCCCCTGAGACACAGTTGGTGTAGGTGGGCCCTACCACTGGGAAGCAGGCAAGGCTGCAGGTTCATTGTGGACAGTGGCTTCTGCAGGAATTGTGTAGAAGCACCTGGCCTTGAACTGAGTCTATCTCATGTGGAAACTCCGTAAGACACCAACATAAGAAGAGCAGTAGCTTTTTGAAGCAGTCCGGTAGCCTCCAACACCCTGAGGAATAAAACCACACCGGGGCAATTGCCTATTGCCTGAAGCAATAGGATTGCTTCATCTGTATAAGGCTCTGATAAGTCAGCACCAAACACCCGCACTGTACACTGCACGTCTATCTGCCATTCTGTGTGCTGCCTACAAACACATGACTGCGGAAGCAGGACCTCAGTGATTTTCCTGATTTCTCCTTTTTATTCCTGATTTCCATTGGCACAAGAGTAGCAGACCATCACTAGGCAGCTTTTCACAGAGTAGCTGGACCAACAGTTTTGATTTTTGCTTGAAAATATCAGCGATGAAAAGGTCTTATGCTGCAGTGTTACAATTTTCACCTGGCTGAGGGTAGTTTATATCACACAATTTAACAATCCTTGTTATTAAAGCATATTTAAAATATCTTAATCAATGCAATCATACACACAAAAAAGTGTGTGTAGCTGTAAATCTCATCAGCACCTGACAGCATGCTCAATTGCACATGCAATTACCTGGATAGACCATGTAATTACGCCACATAATTACTCATACATTTTTTGAATGAAGTTGCATGTCTGCAGCTCAAGATGATGTATCCCTTTCCTGTCAACCAAAGTCCTCTGGCACTTCTTCCACAGTGTGCACCTTCTCTTTTTTAGGAGAATAGGGCAGAAATTGAAGCAAGTTCTCTAGGAACTCAGTTAAAATATAAACATTATGTTCTAACCAGTGAATTTTGTTTTAGGACATGAAGACCAATTGATGAAATGCATTGCTGTTAGCCTGTTTTTGCTGATACCTACTAAAACTCTGCTGTTGGCTCCCCCTGAGGGCAAAAGATAACAAATAGGAAATTCCTATGCAGGAAATAATGGCAGACCATATTCTTTGCTGTAAATCTACTCACTGAGGCAAATAGCAGAAATTAAAGTGATGGCATTTACAATTCCCAGGTACTCAAAAATAATCTGTTTCAGCCTCAGAATGGACCTTATCCCGGTTTACACTACAGAAGACTACCTCTACAGGCCAGATATGTCACCTCTGGCTGCTGGGCTCCTGCTGAAACCATCCAGGAGGTGTGCAGGTATGACACATACAGGCAAAAGGCTGTTTTGCCATTGTCTTTGTATCTCACTTTGTTCTTTAATCGTATTTGTTCAAACAGAAGTGGGATGAAATGATGCAGTTTGATATCACTGGGCTCCAGGACTGTGCAGAGTGCATGAGAGGTCTTACAGCTGACCACTGCTAGGCTTCTTTGTCATTCAGAACATAAAGTAAAAAAAATTGGAGAGAACTATATTAAAAGTGTATTTTATGAACCCAGTCAAAACACCTTATTGAGGAACTTAAGGTTTCTTCTATCATGTTATCACTTCTTTAACATAAAGAAAGCATCTTCAAATATAAGAAAGAGCTAAAATAGGAGAAGAATGTGTTTTCTGCCAAAAAGTAATGCAGTCATTCAATAATTCATTGAAACAATGTCAAATTCATGCTACCTTTCGCTTGCTCCAAATCTGCAGGTTATGTGCCAAAATAAGTTTTGTTGATTAATATGCCAACCATCCGTGTCACACCAGCTTTATTTCCAGTAATACAGCCACCACATTCCTGCAAAACAAACTTCTATGCAAACCTCTATGCAGTGAGCACAATTTAATCCCTAAACAGAAGGGAAAAAATGTAAGGTAAATGGCAAGGAAAGACAGATAAAGAGCAATACTTCTGAGCACTAATACAACCTTTGCAAAATTAGTCATTTTAATGGGTCCGTTTTCTGTAGAGGAGGTGATCAGTCCCACTGTTCCTTTTGTGAGTGTATCTGACTGCTGGTGAGCAAATCCATCTTGCTTTCTGACTAGGGAGGAAGTAAAGGGAAAAGATTAAGAGAGAAAATGTACGAAGGAAATGCCCGGAGATGGAAATTGCAGTACACCATCTACGTAGTGTGGCAGTTAATGTCAGGCTAGAAATCTTAGGCTTTGCATTCAGTACCCAGCTGAAAACAGAACTTCCTTCAGTCAGAGGTCACTGGGAGTCTTAATACCAGTGCAGCTCAGGACATCCTCAGAACTATTTTCTACAGCTTTGTAGCAATCTAGAAATCAAAGCAAGGTCATTTTGATATTTTTCCAAATATCTATTTGCTGTTAAAATTGAGAATTCCAGAGCAATTCCACTCTAATTTAGAATGCAGTTTCCTTAATTTTTTTTTTTTTTTTTTTTTAAGATTGCTGAAGCTGTTTTTAAAAAGGTGCATTATGCATTTTTAAAAACATACACAATGTTCTGCTGTCCACGTAGAAATTAGCATACATAATAATGTACTGGATAAACTTTACAGTGACTCCTGTTGTATTTCTGTCGAAGTAATAATGTCTATCTTACACAGTAATTTAAATGTGTAGATCTCAAAGCCCTTGAGAAAAGGGATTGTAGTCTTCAACACTAGAGATTGCTGCTGATGGGGAACCTCAGGAATGGGGAGATAATGGATTCAATGAAGATCATCCAAGATGCCAAGACCAGAACTGAATCCTGCTCTCCTTGGAGCTTGGCCAGTTCTTTCCTCTCAGCCACATCTTTTCCTCTCCATGTTTAATATCTCTGAGATAATTTTGTTTTATAAGGATTTGCTGGAAGCAGTGACAGATAAAGGGAAAGTACTCAGAGGGTTGTAACAAACAAAAGTCATTTGGGTTTCACTAATGTGTTCAGCACCTTGCTTTGTGTACCATTCTCTTCTTTTGCAAGCCATCAGGTCTTACAACAAATTTGTAGATTTGTAGGTCTTTAACAAATGTGTAGATTAAGTATAGACAGATTTCTTCCCCTTGCCTTCCTTCCAGAATGTTGTGCCAGATCTTCTCTGATGCACCAGGTAGAAATTTTTTGTTGTCAGCTTACTTATAGCTGCTTTTTGGAGCATTTGTTTTCATAGCAGCATTGTACTCTAAGATAAGCCCCCTAATAAGTTTTACGTATTTCTGAGCCTGTACCTCAAAAGCCTACACTTGTTATACTAAGTAAGCTAAGCTGTAAGATACATTATTAGCCTAATGAAGACAGGTGCAAAGCGAACTTCCTTTTACGGTCTCTCATCTGTATCTAAATACTATTTAGGTTGTCCAAGTGTGATTTAAACTGTGTACTGACTCTTGGTCAAATTTAATTTCATTCAAATTTGTATCACAAATGCTTTGGCAGGGGGGTTGGACTTGATGATCTCTGAAGGTCCCTTCCAACCCCTACAATTCTGTGATTCTGTGATTTATAAAAAATACTCCTGGTTAGGACCATTTAAATGTAGGGTTTGGATTTTGGGTGATCCCCTGTTGTGCCAGGAGCTGGATTCAATGATCCTTGTGTGTCTCTTCCAAACCAGGACATTTTATGATATGTTGTATTACTGAGCTCTCTTCTTACCTTCATTGCAAGGTCACCATCATCAGCGTAGTTTGGATTTTGTGAAATACGGTATTGAGCTATGATGCATTTATGTCCATGAGTACACAAACTTTGCTCCAACACATCTCGAAAAAATTTGCCATACTACAATGCATCTGTTTAAGTAAGAAATTCAGAATTCAGAAAATGCAGAGCCACAAGAAATCGTGTGTAGCCCTGTCCCCTTACTCTCAAAAGGCTAGGAATTGTTAAAGAACAGTTATATTTTAGAATAGAAAGCCAAAACTCCATCACAAATTCCTTACATCTAATATAGTGTGAACAGGCCAGCAGCTCTGACTTTATCACAGTTCTTCATTCCACCCTTGGATGAAGATGAAGATTTCCTTTTACCCTTTCTTTTCAGCGTTTATTATCAGCAGTGTTGCTAAAATGAAGAATGAAGAAGGTAAAAAGACAAAGCATATCTAAAAAGCAATTTCACAAAAAAAAGACATCAAAAGATACAGCCACCTTCCTTTTAACACCACAGACTATTCGGGGATGAAGAAGAGTCTTGAATACCAATGGAGGCCAGCTTCAACAAAGTGAAATAGTAAAAGCCAAACAGTAAAAGCTATGCCTCTGGAAAGCTAAGATGTTGTTACAGCAAGGCTTTCAATCAAAGATAGGATTCATCTGACATTATGTAGATATCTGTGGTGTAGGCATCTAGACTGCAGATTCCCACAGTTTAACAAGACACTCCAGGCTTACTTTGAGTCCATGGATGGAAAAATAGACACATCTAGGCTGTGATTCATTCCATCTAGATTAGGTCTAAAATAGGTCATATGAATCACATCCTATAAGTGCTTGTTTTCCTCCGCTGAATGTAAGGAGAAACTTGTAGATAGATGTAGATACCTACGACTTGTAGGCCTCTGAAGTTACGGGAGATGAATCCCTCTTCAGACAAGCTCTCTTTTTCTGGTACAAGGAATTTCAGGCAGAAAATACAGGGTGAAGAAAGCCAACCAAATATAGGAAAGAAAAGTAGCAGGGCAGGTATCCACAGACATCAGCGAGTCTGAAAAAAAATTCCTAGAAATGATTGTGTTTCCCTTAGTGGGGGAGTGGGCTCTTTATAAGGGAGACCAGAAGCTGTTGGTGTGTTCATTACATTACCAAAGATTTCTTCACTGAGTTTGTCTCAGTGTCCAGAAAAAGAAACAGGTTATTTGTTATGGAATTGTTCTGCAATTCATTGTCTTGGAGTAATTAATCTCAGCAGTATTTTGAAAATATTAATGCAAAGTACTGAATTTCTATTTAAACGTCTTCAGATACTCTGCAGAGATGTCATATAGCATATGTGCACAGAAGCTTAAATTTGAAGATTTACTCCTTTTTGACCAAGAATTACATTATATTCTTATTAGATTTCCTATCAGAAAGTAATTAATTCAGTCTTAATTTAACTTACTGATTGGATTTATGGCTGTTTACTATGTGTTCTTTTCTACAAAACCACTTGAGGAATTTCACGTTTTCGGAACAGCCTTTTTATTGAGACCTATTTGCTCAGAGCACTCTTTTTGTCATGGTTTAGCTAATGTTTTAGATTGATTATATTTATTGACAGTGAGACTAGTCCAATTGATTGATTTTCTAAAGCATTAACTTCTAAAGCCTTCATTTAAACTGCCAAGATTTCCTCATTTACACTTGAAATCATCCTATTTACCTCTCTAGTAAAAGAGAAGTCAGACATCACATTTCTTTCTCTCAAGGAGAAAAAGAGAAGAAATGTTAGAACCATCTTATTGGCTTTCCTTTTCTGACTTACAGCTGAGGACTCTAGGAAGACAGGCGAGGGCATCCACCCTCCATGTTATCATCCAAAATGTTCGTAGAAAAAATGATACTGTACTCTTTAATCAAAAAATATTTCTTACCAATTCTCCCTCTGATTCACCACTGAACTACAGCAGAATGCTACCAGACTTAAGGCATCTCCTAGAGCATTTGTTAATCAAAGGTTTCTGGTAGTTAAGAGGGAAAAGCCAGATTTATAGAGGAGGTCGGATAAGCAGGCAGCGACAATAGCCAGGACAGATTGTCTGTGATGGTAATGGATGGAGTTTGGTGTCCAAAGTGGTCCTCCATTCTCTGTACTCACCATCTCAAATCTCTAGCAAAAAGCCAGAAAACTGCATGTGACTGTATAAGGAAGGAGGAAGAGCAGATTTACAAAATTCAGTTTGCCAACTGAAGGTACAGTGATACTGTTTTATATTTTTCAGTGTTCTGTTTCAAGCAAGCTCTCATAGGACACAGACCAATGGGCACAGAACAGTTAATTGAGAGTGAATCAGAAAGTTCACCTCATCTCATATTAAGATCATTCTGGTCGCCTCACATAGAGTTCTTCAGAGTAAGATCTGTAAATTACTAAAAGGGAATGAAACAGTTGAACTATGAGGCTTTACCATTAGGATGAGATTAGATTGTTATTTTTCAGGGATACATTTTTCCTTAGTTAAAAGGTCCTGCAATAACAATTAGCTTGTGTTGCTCAAAAACTTCTGTCATGAGAATTTTTTCTTAGAGTTAAGGTAACAATTACTTCATGACTTCTGTCCCGTCAACTAATAAGCCCCTTAGATGTTGAATCTGAGAGACCTCTAAAGATGTGATCTAGATCCTATGCACCTGTACCTAATCCAAACCAGGAAAATAAAAATAATCCCAAGGACATCGTAGAAACCACTAGAAACAAGATCAGTGTTTCAGGTCTTTGTAATTATGACTAATACTCAATTTCAGAGATTAGGTCTCTCTTGTGTTTTCTGTACTTATTTTCTACTCCTGTCTGTGAAGAAAGCACTAGAGATGCAAGGCTAGAGCTACAAAATTGATATAAACTAACACAACTCCACTGAAATCAACAGAGCTAGAATGCTTTAAAACTACTAAGGATCTTTTCCTACACCTTTTTTAGAATGGATATATTTATTTATATCAAAGTGTAGAGCTCAACACAGCAGTAATCTCTAAGACACAGACCTATCTATGTTTTATGATAAAGGAATTGCATTTCTTCTAGATATGATGATAAAAATCTACTATTTCTTGGAATATGACTTGTTGGAACCTGGATAAATTGAACATACCTTATTTTGCTAGGAATTGAAGAGATGTGGTTGCAAACCTAACTAGGGAAGGAGGTTTATGGCGTTAATGTAGTTAAATTAGCAAGACTGAGTTGGTGTCATTCAGGGGTAGATTGTGTTGTTATATTTTTTACATATTGATAAAGGAATACAAGTTTGTAATTACTACTGTGGTTGTACAAAATGCATGGATCCAGTGCAGGGTATCAGTAAACTGTCACAATGTTAGTATATTCTAAAAAACGTAATACTTTCCAATAGGCTAAGTTCAGCTCTGTCAAAAGATCTAATCCAGTCCATTCCTTGTTTCTTGTTTTTCGTTTGTTTGTTTGTTTTTACCTGAAGCCTGTTAGATTTGGACAGGGAAAAGATAATTTTCCCAGCTCAGAGGCTGAGTGTCTCTGGGCTTGTGTCTTTCTATCCTTTAGGGAACTCACATCATTTGACTGCACTAACTGTGCAATGACTGAAACAGAGGTGTCCTCTTATTCATGTGGTGACTGTGGTCACGTGTGTAGCTATATGATGGAGCTGCATGTCGTACACCTTGGACATAAGGGAAGCACTGGATCAGGAAAGCAAGACACAATTTTCTGTTCATTTGCAGGATGAGGAAAATATAGTCTGTTAGAATCAAAATGCTGGATAATGTTGCAAAGAAGTTCTTCTCAGCCATTGGCTTGCAGAAAGTATTGTGCTTTAAAACTAGGTTCTAATAGCATAAATTGTATAATAATATTCAATACAGTAAAACATAAATTGTCTTCAGCACATCACCTACTCAGCAGCTTTGTCTACGGCTCAGCCAAGTCATGGGTTGTTGGCTTAACCAGCAAATCTTCAGCCTCTCTTGAAGAGACATTTATTTAATAGCCAGTTTTGAAGTAAATATTTACTTATTTTTAGACTTTCATGTGCATTTGCTCTTGTTATTGACGCCGCTTCACCTGACACAATGCTAGAAATATTTCCAGTGGTAATTATGTAGCGAAATATTTCTTTGTTGTTTCTGTTTGTATTTTATGGCCTGAGAAATATTTAGTGTTGGCAAATGCCTGCCATTTCTGTTCAATACTTATGGTTTGTATTTAACAGGACGGTGTGAAAACTGGGCAGTTAATGCATCATAGCATTTTGCTGAAAGTGCAGGTGCAAATCCTTGCTGCAGAGTATTACTGTCTTCTCCAAGTCCACACCACCAGAAGAAAAACCCTGATGACTGTGTGCACAGTACATGTGCTGCCATGGTTGGAGCTGCATGGTTGAACAGAGGTGACAGCCCTGAAATCTGAGTGGCCATTTGACTGCTAGTATGTGGCATGCTCTAGCAGACAAAAGGTCACCTGTGTGACCACAAGGGAGAAGAGTAATGAGGCTAGAAGAATCTAGACTTTCTAACTAAACTTTGAGAAATAATCAGAAACATTGCTTTGCTCAATGGGACAATCCAAAGAGAGATAGGGAATAGGGAATATTCCATAGGGAATAGGCTCAGAGAAAATAACACAGGCAAAATTGTTTGCCCAATATGAATCTTTATTTGGCACTAAAACAAAGAACACAACATAGCCCCCCAGCTTCCCAGGTCAGCACTGTGACTAGTCAGTGACGATTACAACCTATTTGATCAGCTTTCCAAAATGGCTGCTCTCACCCTCCCATCTCCCAACCCTCCATGAAGTAGCAAGCCACCTACAGTTTTATTCTGCCCTAGTTTCTTTTTTAAAACAAATCACAACACCGCCAACTTCTTTTACACAGCAGTCTCGGTCGTCTTTCACTATGCTGGTCCATCTAGCCTGTTATTTAAATTCTGCCTGGAAAAAAAATTCTTCCACAGTGCCCACACAAAGTGAGTCAATGTTCCTCTCCATTCATCTCAGAGAGACCAGAATTGCATCCAACATGTTTTCTTTATTAAAAAAAAAAGAAAATGAAAAATAGAGAAAGAAGTCTGGGTAAAAACATTGGGACATGCATACAAATCAGCTGAAAAGTTGTACAACTGTGTTTCTACAACCCTTAATCTTCCTCATTCACACCCTCCCTACTACCTAATGCATTGTGTGAGCCTAGCTGGTTAACTATTAACTTTCTTTGTGCATAACAGAATATTAAAAAAACACATGGTAATAACAATTTTTCCAGGCAATCATGCCTTTTTTTCTTTCCTTTTTTTTTCCTGAGATGGATTTTTGAGTTGGACACATTGCTTGCTTTTGTGTTTCACCCCTGCTCTCTGTAAGGCTTGTTTCATTTGGCCACTGTACACTTCAAAGCTCAGTGTAACTGTGTGAACCATCAACTCTGTCTTAGATTCTGACCATAGAATCACTAAGGTTGGAAAAGATCTCCAAGATCACTCAGTCCAACCACCAGCCCATCCCCACCATGCCCACTGACCATGTCCCTCAGTCCCTCAGTGCCACATTTGCATGGTTTCTGAGCATTCAGGGGTGGTGACTCCATCACTTTCTGGGACAGCTTGTTCCAGTGCATCACCACTTTATCTGACAGGAATTTTTTTTTCATACCCAACCTGATGTTTGGTGCCATTAAAGGTTTGGGGTGAGGCCTTATGGATGAGGAGTGACAAATTATTTGCAGGTTTAAAAGGTAGTATAAGACATACTTAAGAATTCTTTTTTTCAGCAGTCTTCCTTGCATTTGACCTGGAATCATCATAGAAAGCTTCCTATTGCTGAGATCAGTCTGGGCAGGTTAGCTTTCCAGGCAGTAAGAACATTCAGGGGTGCTCAGTATATGGCCTTTGCCAAGATACAGGCTGTCCCATCATGTCAGGCCATCAGCATCCTTCCAGCAGTGGCTTGGGAGTGTGCTGTGCTGGCTTTGGATACACCAAGATGTTTGCTGCTTGCAGAGGTAGAGTAGCAAGAGCTGAGCTGTGGTACATGGATTTCTGCTGCCCTTGGAAAAAGCCCCAGTACTTGCTGAGCTGAAAAAATCAAGCATTTCTCATCTGTTAATTTATTAGATGGATTTGATTAGCACTGATTATTACTGAGAAAATAGCGAAGTGTCTTTAGATGTGAAGAACTCTCTCCAAACAGGTTTACCATGCTTTTGCGCTGATACTGAGGTGCTGAGGTGAAGCATGGTTGGAGCTTGATGATCCTTGAGGTCCCTTCCAACCCAAGCCATCCTATGATTCTATGATCATCCTAGGATGTAGATTTTAAGGTTGTTACATTGATAACTAACAAAGTGAGCCAGTAAAGGCGAGGTTTCATCAAGAAGTTCTTCCCTTTTCCTTTGAAGTATGGCTCCTTTGAACCGTACTAAAATACTGTTACACCAAGCCGACAGATCCTAGTTTATGGAGTTCCTTTACTTCAACCACAATAGCTATCAAGATAGTACAACTGAGCAAACACCATAGCTTCTGGATACCTCAGAGTCACAGATCTGTAGGGGTTAGAAGAGAACTCTGGAGATCAGCTGGTCCCACTCCCTGCTGAAGTAGGTCACACAGGAATGTTCAGATGGATCTTGAATATCTCCACAGAAGGAGGCTTCACCTGCTCTGCTGGCAACCTGTGCCAGTGTTCAGTATTTTACAGAGAGCACTTTCACATCCATCATCTGCAGTCTCTTTTTGTAAACTGTGAACTAATAGTAACAAAAGCTAATAGACTAATTTTGCACAAACAGAACTGTGGGAACCCAGCCCATTTTGCTAGATATATTTGGGAAAAGTGAATGGGAATTCAAACGTGGGGATGTCACTATAGCACACTTCCCATCGAGGTTTTTTGGAAACCTTACATCCAGTTAAATTCTGCAAAACCCAGACGTGATGCTTTTTGTAGAAAGCCTCTGCAAAGGTAGCACATATAGATTCTGAATAACTCATAATAAACTCATAATTCCCTGAAATCAAAAAAGATTGCACAACTGATTTCCATATGATCTGAATTTTCATTCATGGTCTCTACGTTCTGACAGACTTAACTTTTCTGGTATTCCAAGAAATGTGCAAAAGTTGAAAGTTTTCACAATTTGGAATAATGTAATTTCAATTGCATTTCAAAACAAAAAGGAAAGTTTTAAGATGAAAACATCTTATATTTTGAAAGTACACTCACTAGCTTGCCTCTATACTGTCAAAATTCTTAAATCAATTATTAAATTATTAAAAATAAATTAAATTAATGGAACTATAAAAGAATAGATAAAAGTGGTATGGACAATAGAGACACGTGAAAAGAGAGTCAACTCCACTGAATGCAAAAATGTTTTGTTAACATTTTCTGCAAGAAAGGAGAGCTGATTGCTTCACTTTCAGAGAAGAGGTGTGTGTGCTAAAGGAATCAACATGACACCTCTCTGCAAAATTCACCTCTGTGCAGAGGGCTCAATGCTACACTTTTAAAGAGTGTTTGGGGGTAAAGTTTTGCACGTCTTCTACTGAGCTGGAAGGAGGGTTTCACCCCTTCCAAGCAGAGACTTCAGGAGTGATCACCAATGAAAGAGTGAGAAAACTCCCTGATTACCCATTTACTCCCATTCACATTACATCTAGCTCAGCAGCAAACCAAAAAGGACAAGATTTGATTTTAAATGTAGTTTTGATTAGAGATTCAGTTCCTCTGAAATGCCAACTTTCTTTGGATAACCCACCAGATATGCCTAGGTTTTGCACTGATTCTGTATGTTGGTTTTAACAGTGAAGTGTGAATGAATCACAGGGAAATGATAGGTCACAACTTAAAAAAAAAAAAAAAGAAAAGAAAAGGAAAAAAAAGGAAGAACTCCTGCCAAACATGGATAATTGACTTCATGCAAGTGCCTTCCCCAGTTTCCAGTTTTTGCAGAATGTCTCAACAGAAGAATCAACATAAATCTGACATTCTTATGGAAAGCCACCTCTAGGTGGAAGTATTGACCCTGCAGATAGAGATGAGCTCATAAATATCTATGTGGCAGCAGTGATGGCAATGTTTTTTAAAGCTACTTCCTCCAGTATTTTGCTCTTGAAACTGCAATTAGGTGGGGTGCCTTGAGATTTATATATCTGAGGGCAGGTTGCAAAGCTATCCTGAGCCAGGATTTTTCTTCTCTCTTGGCCTGGATTCAGTGGACACGGTTCAAAGCAGCACTTCAAACATCCTGGACATTTGCCTTTGGTGAAAGGAGCAGTAAAGGGAGCACTCCTGGTTTTAAATACGTGCTTATGCACATTCCCCAGCCTCAGGGCTTGCCACATTGACTATTTTTTATCAAAGTTGAGACCTGCATCAACATAGTCTAATGACAATTATTTAATTTAAATTGGAAAAAAAAAAAAAAAGAAAAAAAAAAAAAGAAAAAGGAAATTACTGCTACTTCTATTCCCCTCTTTTGAGAATGAATTGTGAACTCCTGCCTCCACAGCTGAATGGGTCATACAGAGGATTACTCCTGTACTTAGTAAGGTACTTTGAGTGCTATAGATTGTAAATGATATGTAATACTAGGCACTGTCATCATTCCTGCTTTGTAGAGTACAGGTGTTATTCACAAGGGACCAGAAACTAGTCTTCTCAGGCTAATTTGTGCAGAGTTGCTGAAGTAAGATGGACCATTTAGCTCACTTATCCAGATGATCGTGACACTTCTTCTCACTGTCTAAGCTCTTAGTTACAAACTGTGAGGGAAATTTCCAAAAGGCACAGAAATGCTGAGTTTCCCTGAAAATCTTCATGAGTTAGATATCCCAACTGCATTTTGCACTCTAAAAGCAAATAATAAATCATTATTATGCTTTTGGAGGGGGGTCATCTTCTTTATCTACAATCTAATGAGGGGTCCTATTTAGTTAGATCAACAGTTTCATAAACAGCTAAGTGTTTTGAGAGTAATGCTGAACATTGTTTTTCCCATAGGTAGTTTTTATTTACCACCAAAAACATTCACATTGATTTAACATCTTTCATGGACCACTTGTTGTGCAGGGAAGAGTCTAGGAGGAAGGTGGAACTGTTGCTGGTACATCATAGAGCTCTGCGGTCATAACTCATATATCCCTACAGGGATCATGATTGAACTCTTCGTATCTGAACAAATTTACTTGTGTCTCCCACATTGGTGTATGTATAAACTCGATGCTACTGAGCACCTTTGCGTACCCCATGTGGTTGCTGATAACTACCAGAAGCTCTGTTCTGCTGTGAATTACAAAACAAAGTAAAGCTGAAAGCGGCATTTTAATGGAATAATTACAGATCTGAATTCATGACACGGTGGAAAATCTTGTCTAAAATACATCCTAAGTTTCTAGGAAGGGCTCTGCCATTTGTGCAGCACCTTGGCAGTGTTTCCACCCATGCAGTTACTCCTCAATAGGCTCAAGCAAGGAACTGTTTCATTTCTTCAGGCTTAGAACTGACATTGCCATCATGTCCAGTCTTTCCTCTGTAGCACTGGAATACATCCTGAGAAGGTGTGTGTGTGTGAGCAACCGAGTCAATGAGAGAATCAATTTCCATCCACAACTGGTGTGCAACACTAATTAGGTCAGGCAGGCACAGTGATGTGAGTTGTTTGTTCTTTGGATGGAGATGGCCAGAGAGGAGTAGAGCGAGGGCAAGCCCAGCCAGCAAAAGGCCAGCAGACTGGTCAGTTTTCCAAATGGGTGATGGGAATCTCTGCACACTATGTATGTTTATACATGGATATCTGTGTATCTTTCAGCATGCATCCGTTGGTATAGTTCAGTAGACTCAAAAGATCACCTTTTCCCCGTGCAGTTCTGACTGAAACTGACTATTGGTCCCATCAGAGACAAATGTAGGCACCCTGCGCAAGGCTGGAGCTGGGAAGTAACTTTTTTCATTCACACCAGATGCACAATCAACACACTGTTTTCCAGATGCTCTCTTTTTTAATTGAAGAACTAGATGCCAGGAGAAAAATAAAGTTTCTATCAGTAATGTGTTGAATACAGTCTTTCCTTCAAGCTGCAGTGGCACCAGCCTATGCAGTATGTTTTATACAAGACATAACATTTTCTCATAATGTTCTCAAGTATTAAGTACAAGGAAATGGCTTCTTGTTCACAGTGTAGCTCACTGGTTGGTTACATGCTCATACAGGGGTTAAAGTCTGATCTCATTTATGCCACTGTAAACTGCAAGATTTGCTTCATTCCCTATACAGGAATATCACTTCAATGCTAGTGTTTGTTAGCATTAAGCTATTTGGATTATTGACTTCTGACTGCTTGGAATTAGTCTGGAAACCAGAGTCTTACCTTCTACCCTTTTATCTGGTTATCTGAAAGATCAGCTGCACACTTGTGTTTGTGCTTTGAATTCTGGCATCTTTCTTGCACGCGTTCTTTATTAGGGAAAAAATCTAAATGGCAGAGCATACATCCTCCAAGCATTTCACTACACCCACACAGCTCTTTTTCTTTAAAACCGTGGCTTATTCCAAACTGGAAAGGCAGCAGTCTAGCTAGAAGACAGGTTATGTTCAAGAGAGAAAGGAAGGAGGTGGCTGAATCATAGCAATTTAACTCTGGCTGGGTGGATGTAAATCCAGCCTCTGGTTGCTGCTATCACAAGCTTAGTATGCTTTCAGATACGGGGAACAGCATATTGTTCTAGGTAATGAAGGCTAGAGGTCAGAGCAGGATATTCATTTGCCTTTATTGCTTGCACTCCAACAGGTGCAATATTCATTGCCTCTGCTATGAGCGGTGATCTCTGGCACTACTAATGAAATATCAAATCATATTTTATTTACTTCCTTACTTCAGCACCCATCAATAACCACACTGATAAACCCCAAACTGATGATTTAGGGGTTTCTAAGAATGCTCTCAAGTAAAAGTCAGCCATTGGTAAAGAACTTAACTTTCTGGAAGTAAAAATTTCCTTTGGGTTTTTTCTTAAAACAAATGCTACAGCACAATAAATTTGTCCTGCAACAGTCCTCCCCTTTTCTGCATGTTAAAACTGCTTCATCTGGAAGAAGCTAGATTTATATATTTTTCCTGAGAATATCCTTGTTATACTCAGTATTCACAAAGAGCAGAAAAGACACATATCTGAGTGTCTCTTATTAACATGCTTCACTATCCTGCACGCCCAAGTCATGAAGGATGGCTCTGGCTACAGATCAGTTGTCATCATTCTCCCAGGAGTGGACACTTATACCTGCTGTCTTGTCTTCGCTAAAACAGGCAGGAGGATGGTTCTTCTTATTTTTTTTACATTTGCCTCAGAACCAGGTAGCTTCTGAGGAACACCAGCACTAGGCCAGAGTGTACTTTGCAGCAGAAACCTTCCATCTCAGTGAGCTCCATTTACAAAATTTTATTTCCTTCATATTACCATGTGAAGGAGTCTCCTTCAAGACTCATCTCACCCTCCCTCCTTCCTTCACTATTTTGTTTTTCTTATTTTCTTCTTCTTTTTTTTTTTTTATATGGAGACCTCAGAGGATTGCTTGGGAGGCTGATATTGCTGCCTTCAGGTCGGTGTTGTTGGTCAATGCCGGGGACTGCCCACAGATGGGAGGGGACTCGCTATGTTTCATCTCCAACAGTTTTGAGGTGAGTGCCTTCTCCACACTTGGTTGGCCCAGCTGGAAGCAGAGAACAGGATGGGAGATTACTCTTCGATGGGATATGTTGCTGCCTTTCCCATCCTTTACCTCCTGAATGTAAATTTTCCAGCTGAACAACGACAAAGGCAGGGTGGTGTTTTGGGGCTCATTTCATTTGCAGATATTGGATGTGAGAAAGGCAATGTTTTCTCCAAGGAGGTTAGCAATCTGTCTGTACCTACAGGTCTCTCTTTGATTACAATTAATTAATCACTAGCACATGTCAGATATGTGCCAAGTATTCTCTGATCAGAGAAGCTCCCAGTCAAAGGACAAACATGTACAGATAGGAAAGGAAAGCCAGGCAACATTTTATCCTTTATGGAGTAACTGCTGCGAGAGCAAATGTGTAGTAGTTTGATCTTTTGGGGAGTGATCTTTTAGCATGAAAATAGAGAATGTCCACTGGGATTAAAAAAGGAAACTTCATTAAGATGTTTTGCCTCCCAGCTCTTTCTTCAACAAATTTTGCTTTTCCAACCTATTCCAATCCAGCTTCTGACCAGAACTAATGTGGTAGGTAAGAGAGAAGCAACAACATTCCTTCAAGGTGCGATGGGGATAATTCACCTGAGTTACATTTCAGGATGTCTCAAGCTTTTGAAACAAGTGCCAGCTTCTTAGTGGATTAAGACCTGTCTCAGACATGTTTGTTCTGAGAACTTGCAGAAGATGGGGGATGCTGACACTTCCTCTGGTCTACCACTTTCATCTGGTCTTTCAGTTTCTCTGTCCTGGAAACAGCCTGAGAGGCTGTTAGGTGGACAGAAACACTAAAGAAAGTTAAGGATAACTTAGAAAGGAGGATAAAAGCTTTGGTTAGTGACTGGATCCATTATGACTGGCTGGAAAGAGATGGTCTGAGGCTTGCCTACAACTTCTGCTCAGAAGCAGTGTGCTCTCTTCATTGAGAGGAAAGCATTAGCAAAATATGAGATCATTTTAAATTTAATACTGCAAAGATTTTAAAGATTTATGTAGATTATCTGTATGTACTTTTGGGTGCAGAATTTCGTAACCGTTGACCCAAACTGTCTTCAAAATCCCTGTGCTACTCCTCAGTGCTCCAGAGACATTTCATTAGCTCTGATTTGTCCTCTCATTGCCATACCACAGGTTCACTTTGCATGAGACTTAAGTACAGTGGAGCCTCAAGTACTTATGCCTAAGTCCAGGTTCATAACCATTAGCTGTAGGCTCTGAGACCTTGTCCTGTAAAGTTGTTTGCAGTAGCAAAGCTCCTCACAAATTCAATGGGATTCTTGATTCTGCACGTGGAATCTCTTGGAAGGAATGCATTTTGAAAACATCTTGGTGTGCTTATGGAAGAGAAAATGAATGTTAATAATGTGATATGTAGTAAACTGAAATGTCTATGGAGATATGATCACCAGAACACCTTCTGTGGTACTTTAAGACAGTTTTCTTCCAATGAATTTATTCTACAGTGGACAACTAAATGATTTTCAGGATTTGGGTCCCAGCAAGTTGCTGAATTAGTATTTTCCAGGAGAAACATAATAAGAAACAGTAATGTAAATGTCAAAATGTTACATACTGTGGCGGCTTCTGCTTATGTGTGCTCAGACATATCCAGCCAAGGTTCCTCTTTGCAGAGACCTCAGGGCCTGCTTATATTTTATTAATTGACTGCAGCTGACCTCTTAACTTACAATGACAATCAACATCAGTGACTACAATGTGCTTCCTCCCCTTTGAGAGCTGTCTTGCCTAAAGCTCAATAAATTGAACTAGTGACTTAAAATGACCTTAATTTCTCCAAATTAGAAGTTTCACATCCTACATGTCCCACAGATGGAAAATGAAATAGGCTGATAAAGTATTACACTGATGACCTTTTTTGTGACAGAAATATCAAATTTAAAGTAGATTTTTTTTTTTTTTTCAATAATCAGAAGACCAGAATGAATTTAAAATCTCAGCTTAAAAGAAACTGATGTGTTTTGATGTGTTGAAACCAGACTTAACAAAAACACTGACCTTTTGGTGGCCCCAGAAAGAAAGGACAAAGATTAAATTTGCTACTTGCTTGCATGCAACTCTATTTCTATAAGTATGAGTATACCAAACTCCTACAGCCTGGCATCACAAATATGTGAAACCAGCCATGTCAGTCATTCAACCGGATAGATATATTTTTGCTATCTTGGACTGCAGTTCTCCAGTGATCATATTCTGGTGCCTTGGAGGACTGCTTGTTGTATGGAAGAGATCATGAAAATCAACATTACACTTATAGTTCAATACTTTCTTTAATATTAAGGACTCCATTACAGAGTTACAGAAGGTATCTCTCTCAGGAAAGAATTCACAACACTTTTATTTCACTTTTCCTCAGGAGAGTCAGTTTGGTGGGAACAGATGCTAAAATTGTTAATTCACCAACTGACTGCTCCTATGACTTCACAGAGACCTGCTATTATTCATGTGCAATGTGCTCTTGCTTTCTTTCCCCATGCTCTGGGTTGTGCACATCTGACATCAGAGCTGCAGCTGTTTTATACTGCTTGCTTTTTGTTCAGAGACCTCACTTCTAATTACTGAAGAAGAAAAGAGATCTCTGCTACATATGCTAGAGAAGGTGAAAGGCTGCAGTCCTACACCAGCTTCACTGAGGTTATACAAAAGCTCAGTTACTTTTCATTCAGGTTCCCTGTGCACTAGTTAGGAGCAGGATGCTCTCATGTTAGACTATTTTGTTGCGTGTCAAATCAGCACAGCCCTTTATTTCTGTTCTTGAGCCTTTCCACTGTGTAGCAATAGCTGGTCGCATCAGTCTTCTGTCTGCCTGTCTTGGATGGACCTGAGATGTTCATCTCTTCAGCAGCTTGAGAGACAAAGAGCAATGGCCAGGGTCAAGTGGATGTATGGTGGTGCTTCTTCCTTGAGCATCATTAAGTACACTCAGCTATGGTTCTGACAGGATGTGAGAGGCAGACAAGAGATTGGTGTACCAGCTGCTCCAGAAGACGGGAAAGAAAAGACCTCCAGATCGCCAAGGGGAGATGGCAGCACCTTACATTGGCAATGCTGCCATGCATGAGGATTTCAGTACTTTTGGCTAGCATCTCTAGGAAATTCCAGAAGTAGCCTTAGTTTGCGCAAAGGTACAGATCCATACAGTACAGAAAGAAGGAAAACTGGTATTTTCTAGAATTGTTTCTATCCTGGTCCTTACAGTGATCATTAATCATCTGTCTTGTGTGATTGACAGAGGAGGTCAGGAATGCATGCTTGTCCCTGTAGAGTAACACTGACCACTTGACGGGCTGAATCACGTTTCCTCCACAGTACACTGCAGGGGCCACTGCTTGCCATGCACATGGGGGGGATGCATCAGCACTCCGTTCTACACGGGTGCCCTACACTTGTGTGCTGCCATTTGCTGTCCCTTCCTCCTGTCCACTGGGAACAGCTTCACTGCCTATCACAAGTGTGACCAACTGAAAAGAAGATGAAACACTAAATAGATCTCCGACTTCTTGAAAAAGAAGTAGGTTTTAAAAATGTGGAGCCATTAAGCATTCGACCTTACACATTCAAAGCAGGGTTCAGCTATTAACAATTTAAGATCCCCCTGCAAGGCATACATACCTCTGCTTCCTCTCTGCTTCTCAAGTAAGGAAACTGCAGCCTAAGCAGCATGGCTAAGTTTCAAGCTAGGTGAGTGTCAAAGAGGGAATTAGCATTCATACTCCTTAAATACCAAAACAGGTGTTTGCTCTTCAACACAGCAATACCTCCAAGGTCTTGTGTTGAAGACTGAACAAAGCTAATGCAAATTTAATAACGTGCATATATATTTTATGTTTCCACTATAAGGACATGGATTCCTTAGGCTATATGATTTGGACACAGTTGAGAGCAGCACAGGCGTGAAGCAAAGAAATGGTCATGTTGTAAAATCTGCAGCAGGAGAGTTTAGCCATCACTGTAAGCCTGATTCCTTTTCTGGTTTTAATAGGGGAGTTTTTCTCAGCTACCTGGATCCCAGTTGGTTGAGCTGAGCAAATGTTGATATTTTGTGCCAAGCTGTTTTGTTTGTTCTAATTTTTATATCAGAGGTCCTCACTCTTGAAAAATTACATTTCTTACATGAAATGTGTCAGTCCTTCCTGCCTCTTCTTGTACGTATGTACAGCATCATGGAACCATGGAATTATTACGATTGAGAAAGACCTATAAGATAATCTAGTCCAACCATCAGTCCACCGCCACTATATGCCCACTATATGCTTGCACTGAGCTGCTTTTTCCTGTCCTGACTGGGGAACAAGGAGGAACTATTTTCACAGATTAACATAGCTGGAGAATACTTGTGAGTGCACGCGTTTATTTCTTTTTCCATGCAAGGAAGGCATTAGGCATCTGAGCATTTGCTTACATCTAAACAGAATGAAAGCCCTCTGCTTTCTGTTGGGTGGAATGTCAGCTCTTGCTGCACAGCTGCCTCTGCACAGTGGCAGAGCAAAACAGCGACGTGTGGGTGATCCCGGCGGACGGGATGAGGGAGGAAAGGAAGCCCAGGCCGGGCGTCCCCACGCCATCTCGTGGGGAGAGGAGGTAAGCTCCGGCTCCGAGCTCCCCTCCTGCCGGCAGTGCAGCAGCTGACGGAGAAGAGCTTTCCCCGGATTCGGGACCGAACAGGAAAAGACGAATCGGTGCCGGGCGTCCAGCCAGTCTGGCGGCGGTGGCATTCAGACAGCGCTGTTATCGAGAGACCTTTGCAGAAGTAATGAACCGGTTATTTATTTATTTATTTATTTATTCCTTTCCTTTGAACAAAGAGTCCTGCCTGGACTGGTGTGAAGATGAAGCCAGGTTGTTATGCGTGCCCTCGCTCCGTCTTCTGTGACACGTTACTTCCGTAAACAGTTCCATTGCGTTTTGTCTCTGCAGTCCTACAGTCAGCTCGGCTTACAGGACCTGCTTCGTAAAGCCACTTGGTTAGGCTGTCTGTAGCAGCCACAGGGAACTGACATGCATCCCACTGAGGTTATTTGTGCTTACTGAAGCCCAGTTCCTTACTTTTATCTCTTGTTTTTAAATCCCGTAAGGCTGCTTTATGCTAAATACTGTGAATTTGGTTTTGATTCCTAAAATAGACCCACCTCCCCCCTTTGCAATTTGATGAGTGCTCTTATAATAAATTCATTGAAACGTTCCAAAAGGCAGCACTTTCACAGGAACAGCGTTCAATCTCACGTAACAAAGGTCTATATTAAGATCCATAGATTGAATCTAGATAAAATGCAGTCTCTGCTGCTGACAGCAGGAAGATCCCCCAGTGCTGCTGTGCTGAGACACCCACTGCAGAGGGATCTGCCACCCAACTGCATTGCCTGGAGTGCAGCTGCAGAGAGGGATGTTGCTGCTCCTAAGGTAGGAGGGAGGGAAGGAGAGGAGACTTTCCTGTTTTCAGGGTTGTATGGAAAAGAAAAAAAACACAACTGGGTATTATTTGCCTGGGTCCTGGGTTGGAGTATTGGGTTGGCTTTGGCTACTTGCCATCTGTAGTGCAGCCGGAATCAGGGGTTGGTCTCAAAACTTTGGGCACTGTTGGACCAGCCCCACAACATATCACTCTATGTCCCCTCTGCTCATGGGCAGGTTGGTTGGGCAGCACTTCAAGGCTGCCTCCTTCCAGAGCAAGTGTCAGGAAAAAGGTGTTATATAGCCTGCCAAAAGTTGGTGCTGCAGAGAAGACAAAACTGGCAAGCTCAGTGGTAGGTCTGCTTGGGCCCAGGAGGAGCTTTCCTTGCGCTGCCAGGAGATTTAGCCACCAATAGAAGCCATCAGAGTTGGTCTCGTCATACTCTACAGGGGCAAAATCAGTTTTGTTGGTGTTGCTAAAGCTCTCCTAGGACATGTGGTGTTCCTGTGTGATGGATGGGCCATCCTCCTGGAGCAGGTCTGACAGTCCAGCTGGCAATGGGCATGCCCTGTAGCAGAACAGGAACCCATCACCTGGGAGAAACAGAGCAGGATGGAAGAGGACATTTATGAATGCATGAATGCATCATGCTGTGATCCCGTTTCCAATAAAAAGTTTCCCCCAACTCATTTTTTGACATAAACTGAAGTCAAAAAGGATGTGAATCTGACCTTTGAGCTTTATCCTGCTGGCATTATCCCACCACTACTCCTACCACCGACTAGCTGGTTACAGTTGAGAAGAGACTTGATTAAGCATATCTAACCCACCCTGACACAGCTAACTGCAAATACTAGTGGTTTCCTCACCACACTATTTGATTCTTGGGTCAATTACTTCTGGCAATTAAGTGGCAATTGTATGATGTAAATATATGATTGTAAATATTAGTCTTTCAGGCAATGTTTTCTCATCCATTTTGCTGTTCGTGAGGGGGTGGAATATAACAACAACCTTATTCCCTCCCTGATACTTACTTAGTTGTATTTGCAGCTTTGTTGTTCTGCAGCATTTCAGAGTTCTGAAGTAAATGACCATTTAGATCAGCGATCTCTGGTGTGTGGGAAATTCCCTGTGAACTGGTTCCTTCCCAGGCTGTTTTGTGTCAGTGAATTTCCACGATCCCAGAGAATATCAGCCCTGACTAAATGGTAATATAATCAGAAAATCTTCAAGTGGGTTTCT
The DNA here is from genome assembly GCF_019232065.1 of Centrocercus urophasianus. Classification (NCBI taxonomy): domain Eukaryota; kingdom Metazoa; phylum Chordata; class Aves; order Galliformes; family Phasianidae; genus Centrocercus; species Centrocercus urophasianus. The sequence goes on along the minus strand of NW_024884364.1, from coordinate 11,378,978 downwards.
GGAAAGTCTGTGATAGATATGCTGATCCCCCATCTACAGAAGAGCTGGCCCTATTGCTTGCTTCTGATGTCACAATAAAGAAAATCAAATCATGCAAAGTGCTGCAAACAAAATAATTACAATCTGCAGTTACACAAATTCCTTAAGCACCTGCATAATTCAAAAGGCATGTGTCATCCCACTGGCTGCTGTACATTTGCCTGGATTTCAGTTCATTTTCCTCCACTGTGTGTTTCTGGAAGCTAAGCATCCTACTAAGTATCTGACAGTGATTTTCTGCTGTGTTGAGGCTCCTGTTGTACGGACCTCCCAGGCTTTAAATGCATCACTTGCTTTGCTGCTGCCCTCGAGAGGATCACACTTCTGAAGGACTAACATCTTTTTTGGAAGGCGGACTGCATGTTGGAGTTATTCACACTGGAGTTCCTGTGAAAAACAATCACCTTTTCCCTCCTGACTGTGTTGGGCATTGAAGTGTTTTGGAGCTCTGTGTGCCACATGTTACTGCTCTGCCTGTCCCTACCTTCACCTATCAGGGATGCCCTGAATCTTGCTGTCAGTGAGCAGGGGCTGGTGTAGGGCTCTGTGGCTGTGGCAGGGATGCCCTCCTTGCTCTTGTCTTCAGGGACAATCTTCCTGAAGCACAACCAGCAAGCAGGCTCACCTCCTTTGGAACCTCCAGCCCGTGCACATGCTGCCTGGAGCTCAGGAATCTTTCAACAGCATTTCCTTCAAACCAGCAGAAATTAAGTTGAATACGCTCCTTCACTTTCTCTGACTCTTCCCAAAACATCACTGTCTAGTAAGGCTACAGGTAGTGTTGCATTGCTTCCCAGAGACAAGAAGACAGATGCATAGCCACAGCTACAGAGCTAAAAATAAGAACACCTGTAGGCAATGTAGGTGTCTCATTGCAGGACAGGGGCAAAGCACTTGCTTGGCACCTGCTGGTGGAGGTGCCCTCTGAGCAGTGCCCAGGGAGGATAGCTTTATAGGCAGGGCAGGGCAGAGCAGAGCCAAGCTGTCTGCATGTTGTGAGTGAATGAATGGAGTGAGTGCATTGCTGGCCTCATTTCCAGCTTTGCTCAAGCATCAACATGCTGCTGCTGTCCTGGGCCAGCCAGGAAAGCTGAACCTCTTTGCATCCCTGAAGAAAAGGATAGCAAGAAAAAAAAAAGTTTATGGCTCCAATTGGTTAGAGGTGTAGGTATGAATTTTTCACATGACAAGGTATTGGTAGCAGGGAACTGCAGGACTGGTCTGCATGAGTAGAGCCTGTCAGCTGCCCCATATCAGAGCCATGAGCACGCTGGATGTTTCTTGGAAAGCAGATTGAATAAAGGGACTGCAGTCCAGATGAGGCCCACAGTGGAGCAGGCTGCCCCCTGCAGCCCACAGGCACCATGCAGGGCACATATCCATGTTCAGCTACAGAGGAGTCTGCAGTGTGTTGGTGGATAGGGCCTGGAGTAGGTCAGTGCCCATGGAGAGCCCCCACAGGAGCACCTCAGCCCAGAGCTGTAGTATGTAGAGAATAGCTCATGGTGGGACAGGAGGGCTGGGGGATCTCCTGCCTGTGGGAAGCCCACTGGGATCAATTCAGAAAGGAGGGCATCCCCTGGGACTCCTGTGGAGCAGGGGCAGAGTGGCTGTGAAGGAGTGACAGAGACAAAGTGTTCCCTGTTCTCCTGTGCTTCTCGGGGGCAGGAGTTTGAAGGTTTAAGAGTAAAGTCAAGCCTGGGAAGAAAGGGGATGAGGAAACTGCATTTTCAATTTTGTTTTTGCTTTTCACTGTCCAACTCTGTTATTAGTTGGCAATAAACTGAATTAATATTTCGAACACTGAGTCTGTTTTGTCTGTGATGGTAAGTGGTGAGGGGCCTCCCTGTCTTATCATAACTTTTTTCACTGCATTTTCTCCCTGTCTTGCTGAGAAGGAGCAGCTGAGGTGGGTACCTGACATCCTGCCAAAGCCAACCCACCTCAGCTGCACTGCCAGACTGCTGATGTGGATGACCGAGCAGCTGGGGTAGTTCACAGCTTTTGGCTGAGGGCAGCCTGGCATCCATCCTTTCTGACGCAATACTCTGCCTTCGTGGGTCATGCTTAGATGACATTGGGAAAAGTGTCTCTGAGACATGGCTGGGATCTGGGGCAGGAACCAGGCAGCACCGCCAACCCAGCACAACAGCTCCAGCCACCCCAACAGATTTTCTTTTCCTAAAGTGCCCTGGGGAATGGGGACACAAGTGGGACCCTTCTCATTCCTCGAGGTGCAGCACCATGCCAGCCACTGGGCAGCCTTACCAAGGCTCACAAATTCTGTCACCAAGTCTGTGTTGAAGGGCTTGAATATGACAATTGTTTCCACTGTGCAGAGGCATTTGTTCAGTAAAGAAGGTCTGGTGGAAGTTTTGTTTTTATAACTCCCGTTGCTATTTTTTATGAGTGCTTATAACACTGACTGGAAAGACATCTCTGGGGTTTACGTAAAAACCAGCACTTCCTACTCAGAATTCTTAAAGAAATTTCATGTTTTCAAGCATTGGGCCTGCACACTGTGGCTTGGACAAAAGTGACATTGCAACTGTTTTTACTGAGCTGCTGCAATGCCATGCTAAGACACCAGCCTACTGAACTCGAGGGGGTGATCCTAATTATGCTGGCACAAGGATAATTCAATTCAGATTGCTATAACAACAAACAGTGTCCATGCTCACTGTAATCACGTTAAGGCCTATACATGTAATAATTAGGCATCTTTATATTTGGTAAATAGAGGTCTGCCACAGGTTAGCTTCAATGAGGACACCGCATTGTTAGAAGATGGGGCCTTTTGATGCGCTTGCAGAATGGGTATCTGGAAATAAAACTCCTCTACAAAACACAAAAGGAGGACTTCATTACCCTGCTTGCCTCTTCATCAGTTTTTGTTCCTTCTTCAAGCACAGGGAATCAAAACAAACTACATACACCAGAAAAGGTATTTGCTCCATTTCTTTGTATAGTTTGTATACCCAAGTGTCACCTGACAGATTTCCCAAATCCAGGGATGCTTCTTGCAGGGCCACATCTAACAAGACACAAGCAGACTGTTTAATTATCAACCATCTTTGTGGTCCCTGGTCCCAAGGCAGACCTACCCATTATTCAAGACTGAGCAGTTCAGAAAAGTAGGAGTACTCTTCCAAAAGCAAGCTGACAGCCCTTTGCTCTGCAAGAGGCTTTGCCACTTATGCATAATCAAAGAATATTAGAATGTTATAATCACAAAATAAATGAAAGAGTTAAGCAAAGTAGACTATGATAACAAAAGAGAATAAACAGAAGGCTTACCCTATCCTGGGCTCACTCACAAAACACCAGCAGAGGCAGTCTCCAGAAGAGATCCTTCCCCACTGGTAGCCAGCTCTTAAATAGGTCTAGGAGGCCTTCTAGAGTTGCCTTCACCTGTGCTCCTCTGGCTGACTCATTGCTCGCCTCAGGTGATCAATCAGAGGTTCAGGCCGTGACTCAGCAGTTCCCATACACTCTTGTATTAAAAAATAAAAATTAAAAAAAATCAAACAAACACATATAGCAGACACGTATTTTAAATCTTACAGAAATTTTTCAATTTTTTTTTTCTTTTTTTTGAGAAGTCATTTGACAAAGCTATGTACGCTGCCCAGTGCTGTGGGTAAATTGAAGGGATGTCTGCTTTTTATTCAGAAGCAATTGATGCTTTCCAGGGAAAAATAACCCCTCTTCATAATTGCAGGACTTTTCACACACACAAAAAAAGACATTGCCTTTGACATATTCTGTATTGTGTAACAGCGCCAGAAAAAACAGTATCCCTGTAGATTTGTTCTAAAATTGAGATACCATCTGAAATATTCCTACCTTGTGTTTTTGATAAGCAGAAAATGCTGGTTAGTGATTTTAATAAAGTGTCATCAATTAAATTGCTCCAAATTCTCTGGTATATCTCACACAAATCTACGTTTAGGCCCACTAGACACAACAATGACATTTCAGCTTGTTCTTGTCAGCCTGCTGTGTATATCTGCTTCAGTGCAACAAGGAGGGTCTGATCCATCAAGTTGAAGTGACAGCTCACACAGTTGTAGGGAATGGTATACATTAACATCAGTAACCTGTAGATCAGCCTGTCAGATTCCAGAGCTCAGGAGAGTGCAAAAGTAATTACTGTACAAGGACTGCTCCAAAAGTAATGACTCCTACTTTATTATGTTGGACCACAATATCAGAGGTTGATGTTGGTTGTGTGGCAGTAGCGATTGAACCTTCCCATCAGTATTCCCTTACTTGTTGCTGTGTGACAGATGGCAGCAGAGGGACGGTTTGACAAAATGGCGTCTGATGTGGAAGCGTGTATGAAGCGAAGGTGTGTCACTGAATTCCTCCATGTGGAAAAATGGCACCCGCTGGCATTCATCGACACTTGCAAAAGTTTCTGAAGACCAAACATTGGATGTGAGAACAGTGGGTGGTGGGTGCTTTGTTTCAGCAGTGGTGACAGTGACAGTGAATCAACTGCACCGATGCAGTTTTTCACGAGTGCAGCATGCAGGCTTTTTCTCATTGATGGTATAAATACATATGAAAATGACTACGTTGAAAAATAGTGTTTTGTAGCTGAACATTTGCTCTACCAAATAGTGTTATCGTGCTCTTTGTTGTAGGTTTCATGGAAATAAATAGGAGGCATTACTTTTGGAGCAATCTACGTATATTTGTCTACATGATAGAGGGAACTCTTTACTTTGGGAAAAAGTAACCTGAGCGAAGGGGAACCCTGAGGTCCAGCACCCTTAGGCAACTGCCCCAGAAGACATCCCAAAGCAGTGACAGGAGCCCTGGGAATGGTTGGCACCAGCTAGCCCTTCTGGGGGACAAAACAGTTGATGGGTTCATTATCGTGATCCATGTTATTACTTGCTCAAATATTTAATAATGTTAGTTATTTTTTAGCTCCTTTCAGTTCGACTTGGGGACAAAACCTGTTTGAGGGGCTTTAGGTTGTCTTTCATTTCTCCCAGAGATAATCTCCCTTACCAGCACTGTGCTCCTGAAACATCTGAGTTTCTCAGGAAAGTTTGAGCGCGTTCTTATGCTGTGATCTTTGTACCCTTCTTCTTCCTTAACAAACAAACAAACAAACAACCCACCACCACAAAAACAAAACAAAACAAAACAAAACCCCAAAAAACAAAAAACAACAAAAAAAACCCAACACATTATTTTTCATTTGCTTAATCATTAGCCTATTGGTAGTTTTACCCCTGATGTAATAGTATTGAACCACAACCCATCAAGAACCATGATGGCCAGGCAGAGCTGACTTCTGGCACAGCTTTCTCCCATGGAAGAACATTAATAAAGCCCACTGCAGAACTCTGCTTGCCCAAGCAGCACTTGCTTAGTAAAAGCATGTTAGTTGTTCTATGTAAGCTGCAGAGTTTTTGGACAGAGGTGAGTTTTTTGAAAAGTGTAAGTAACAGAAGCACGTAGGACATTTCTAGGAAGACCAGCCACGGGTTCCTCAACAAAGCTAGAAGAAATTCAATTTATCCCTTCCAAACTTGCCTGTATATTATATTTTTAGAACAAAATGATGTAATACGATTTTGGCTACACTCACGACGACGCTGGTGCGTTTCTTTTTCTGGTCCTTTTAAACTAATTAGCCGAAAAAGCTCTGTAATTGCCCACTGCTACCACCAGAGGTCAGAAAACGGGCGTGGGTCATAAGCCGGGAAGTCACAAGCGTGATCGGGACTTCATCGGGTCCTGCGCACAGTGAATGTATCGAAACGGCAGCCAGCATGTTGTGAGCCTGCTGAGCACGGTGCTGGATGGAGGAGGTTATAGTGACATACAGCCAGGTTGGGGCAGCTCGGCTGCGTGGAAGGGCTGGGCTAGGGGTCAGACGTGGCAGAATGGCATTCACTCTGCCCAAACTCACAGCTTGCTGCTTAGTCAAAAATCCCTTTCTGCATATTTGGTGATTATATGCTTTGTCTGGGGGCCTGGAGTGAGCCGGATCTGAAAAGCAGATGTTATGGAAGAGATGATTTCCTGGGGCTATTGATATAAAGCTTCCTGTAGACACTGCTCTGCAATTGTTCAGCAGTAAAGTGAAATCACCCTGGTGTGGTCAGGACTCCTGTTATTGACTTGTACACTTGTGCTATCCTTTCTCCTGCCTGTTGTACAGTGATCGGGCATGCTCCTGTCCTACTTGTTCATGCAGTGCAGTGCCCGAGGACACAGCTCAGCTCAGAGTCACTTTTGGTGAAATGAAAACCTCTCCCAGTTCACAGGTGACATGAAGCCAAAGCCTTCTGCTGGTACAGAGTGCTGCCATGTCACCAAGGCATGGGAAGAGGTGAGGTTCCCCCAGCAGCACCCCTGGGAGAAGAGGAGGAGCATGAGGGGCAGTACCCAGCCTTGTACCGGGAAGCTGAGTTGTTTGTTCTGAAAGCAGCCGTGCTGGAAATCATCCTCTTCACAAACACACTCCTGGAGGGCTTGGTTGGACTCCAAGTGAGCTGGAAGCAGGTCTGGAGAGACACTGGCCCCCAGGGCTGACTGCACCCACTGAAGTGCAGAGCAACCCAAGGAGGCAGGTGGTAGGGTGGCAGATGCCATTGGTATTTCCAGTGGGTGTCCGCTGACTTGCTACTCAGCAAAATGACAAGATTTCTGCTGCTATTAAAAACTATCAACAGCTCTACTTAAAGAAAAAAATTGGGAGGAAGTCCACAGGAGGATCCCCTTCTTTTTTCAGCAGGAAAGAAAGCATTGCTCTCTCGTCCTGTAACTTCAAAACTGCCTGCAGCTATGACTGAAGTAGTTCATCATCCTTCTCCTGCAAAAGGTAGGAATGCAAATTACACATACATGTCTCACCAGAAAACTGCAGCCTGGCTCATACTTCAGTGAACGTGTTTTGTACTATTCACTGAAGATCTGCTTTCAGAAATGTCCGAAAACGTTCTATTATCATACTGACTCTCACTGCCCCTCTATTAAGGCTGCCCCTTTTCCAACAATAACTGAAATAAGCATTTCATTAAAAACGATGTCAAAATCCATTGTGGAGAGTTTTTCCTCTTGTTAAAGTTGCCTTTTGAAGAAGTTTCTTTTTGATTGCTGAAAGTTACTGGCACATATGCAAACTTAGAGAGATTTGCCTTTTTTGCCTTTTTTTCCTTTTTTATGTATGTATTTTTTCCTTTTCTTGTACAGCAAGGGGTTTCTAAGGCAGTACTGAAATACTTGATCTCATCCTCATTATGTTCCGTAGGCAACTTAAGAAAAATCAGGACAGCAAACTTGGTTAGGCTCATTTCATAGACGCCTTCTTGCTTTTCTGCTACAAGAATTCAAGAAAAACCACTCCCCCTCATAATCATCCACCATTTTCCACAGCTGTCATCTTTTTTCCAGCCCAACAGTCTGTTGTCTCCCCTATCCCCATACAAGAAATCTATACCCATCCTTGACTCGATTTCACAACCTACCAACCGCAGCCAGTAGGAACAGGATGGGCAACTTGTGGAGGCAGCCCCACGTGTGCCACCCATGCGATGCTCAGTGTGGAGGCTGCACGCTGGTGCCCTGGGCAACGCACTGGAGCCTGCAGGAAGGCAAATCTGTGTTTTGGGCTTGTGTTCCTCCTCTCACCTATCCGGTGCTCCCATAGGTAGAGCTCATTCTCTGTAAAGTGAGGAGGGTCCTTTCCTGCTAGGGAAATCATGCATTAGTGCACGATGGGTGCATGGTAGGGTGGGTGCACCTGCTGTTCGCCTTCCCTCGTTTCAGTCTGGAGCTGTCATCTCCCCTGTAATTAGGTTAAGTAGCTGTTGCAAAATGAGCTGAGATGAGATACAGAGCTGGAGCACAGAGACACCTAAGGTCAGCTGAGGTGTTTAGGCTCCAGCTGAAGGAGGAATGCTTCCCGCACATTTTCACCTTTTTAGCAAATCCTTGTGGGGAATGGCTTGCCTTTAAAGAAAACAAATTCTGTATTACCAGAGAAAGAGCTAGAAAGCTGCTTTCAGCAGTTGGCAGACTCCTTCTTACTCAAATCAGAGAGAGATGTTTCCCTGCAGGTCTCTGTGCTGGCACTCCTGCTTAATATAGCTCCCTGCCTTTAATTTTTGTGTTGGCTAACGTGCCTTACTAAGGCTTCAAAACAAATTCTCCTGATGCATATACATGTGTGCGTGTATGTGTACATACACACATCCACTTTAGCAACTCGTTGCTTGCTCCTAGTTTGTACATATGGAAAAGAACAGCTTTGAAAGACAGACATTCCTCTCTCTGGATAAAAGACACTTGAAAAGCATGTTTCTGTGGTATTGATCTCAGGTTTTAATTGAGGAGACAATGGAGAGCTCCAAGCAGACATGCTGCCAGCATGGCAGCCAGCAATAGTTCTGGTGCAGCTTTCCTTGGCACCAGGAGGCTCTGTGGCAGCTGAAGAGAGTAGCTGCGGGGTGTCAGCTGTGGGGAATCTGGCTCCCCAGTGATCCCAGCTCCCTGGCAATTCCATGTACAGGGGGATGAGTGCTTCACCTATCCTGCAGAAGCCCTTTTTGAGCTCTGGGACCTGTGTGAGTAGGTTCCCAAATCAGTATTTCCCAGGGCATTCACACAGAGATTTGCAGCCGTGTGAAGGAGAGAGGTGCTTGCTTTGGGTGGAAATACATTTCCAAGTAGTCACCATGGCAAAGGAGTTTCCAACCAGATGTTAATCTGAGATCTCACTCAGATTTTTGTAACTGTAGACATAGGATCTATGGTGCAGCCAGTCAATAGACCCAGCACCAGCTTCTGTACTGGGAGCACAGTGTCCGCTAGTCCAGAACATCAGGAGCTCACAGAGAGCACAATTCTGCTGAGAAAAGGAACACCTCATAATGTACACCAGTGCTTCCCACAGCTGAGCAATAGCATTATGCCAGGACTTAGGAATGTTCCATGCTGGCACCTCTGCTCTTCCATTTTGACCACTAAATGAGATTAAGATTTCACTGATGTATTTCAGTGATGAAGCTAACCACCTGGTTTTGAGGAGACTGCAGGGAATTTGATTAGCAGAAGGCAGGGTATTGCGGAAAGAGAGGCAAAGTCAATTAAATGAACTAGGAACTTACAAAAGGAAGGTTGAAACAGGTCATGTCTACTGCTGTAGCACCACATTTAAGGCTTTACATTCAAAAGAGTCAACCTCAGCTGGCACTACTTGTGTGGCCAAATCAAGCTTACCTGTTTGTTCAAACCTTGGCCTGCTCGGCCAAGGACATTTTATAGTGGGCATGCAAAGGAGCTGGCAGGAAGAATGCTGAACAGTGTGTTTAGGAAGCTTGGTGAAGGGTGGTGGTTTTGCAAACACTGAAAATGCTCAAGTGGTAGTTACAGAAAGGTGTTTTCTGGGCTGCAGATATTGGGTAAAAATGTCATGCTGGTGCAGCTGAGTGTCTAAATAGATTTATCTAATTTTTAGCTATACAACTGTGTATTTATCACCAAAGAGAGGATAGAATAGGTACAATGCGCTATTCTGTGAAAAGTGAAGCACCTGCATTTTACTGGAAGTCACAGCCTGTAAATATCTGGGTTGCTTTCATATTCGAGGCTTTTCAAAAACAGTATCTATAAAAATCTCCAAGTGTCTCAGAAACGAGCATATCGTGAGAAATCTCCGCACATTTGAAATTAAAACTCATGAGAGTGAAGGCACATGAGCAAGCAGGAAAATAAACCACAAGAAGTGGGCAATGGAAGAGAAAAGGATAGATAAAAGTGTAAAGGATATGTCAAGTACTGGAGCTGGTTCCATGGCAAACTCCAGTTTTTGTTATAACCATCTTATAGTGAGATATTCTCACCTTGGGAGCTTCTGTTTCTCTTTGTTTGGAAACATTTATATAGCTGTGGCATAGTCATGGAAGTGTTTATAAATCCAAAGCTTCATGAATCTGCAGGAGCTGTAAATCATTTGTCATCTGCTATTTGCGGCTCTGATAAAAATGCCAATCATCCGAAGCGGCGTTTGGTTAGAGTAGCCAAATTCAGACAGAAATATACTGGAAAAGGGCTAAATTAGGACTGACAGACAAGATAATCTGCTTTCTTTGAACACATGCTTTTCCTTAAGAGCAGCCATGGTGACTTAATGTCTGGGCATTATAGATCTCAGAGGCAAGAAGCCTCCCTTCACTTAATGCAGCTTTGCAGTCTGGTGCCGATGGCTTGCTGTTTCTTCTGCCTCTCCTTTTCTTCAAGTGCACCTGGGAACGGTGAAGTGTACTGCAGGGAGAAAAAAGGCCAAGCAGCAGTTTTGCAATCTTATGGGTGCAACTAGGGTAATATAACACATGTCCATTCCCCACCCTGTCCCAGCCCTTGTCCCTATACATTGTGATTTTTGCAACAACTTTTTGAAAAAGAAAACAAGTGGAAAAAAAAAAAAAAGTGGTTTGTTCCCTTCCTGTTGGTGCACTTAAGGCAAACATCCCACACCATTAGGAAAGCACTGGTTATGTTGAAAATGACAGCCCCAGAGCTGGTGTTTGAAAGGGGAGAGGGAGATGCAGAGGTCTGACTGTGATGCACTGCTGAGAGAAATAAATCCGCCCCAGATGTAGTGGGAAGGGAGGTTTTTCAGGCTGGGGAAAAGAAGACTGAGAGGGGGTCTGATAAGTGGTTATAAATATCTAAAGGGACGTGAGAGGCGAATGGATGAGACCAGACTCTTCTCAGTGGTGTGCAGTGACAGGACAAGGAGCAATGGCCTAAAACTTAGGAAACTCCTAAAACCTAGGAAGTTCCATACAAACATGGGAGAGAATTTCTTTACTGTAAGAGTGATGGAGCTCTGGCATAGCCTGCCCAGAAAGGTTATGGAGTCTCCTTCTATGAAGATATTCAAGACACGTCCAGATGCCTACCTGTGCAAGCTACTGTAGGGAACTGCTTTAGCAGGGGAGTTGGACTCGATGATCTCTTGAGGTCCCTTCCATCCCCTGCAATTCTGTGATTCTGTGTGATTTTTTGGAGGAGGCCCGGGTGGCAAAGGTCGGTGTGAGGAGAGGCGGAAAGAAACCCCATAAACTTTATAAAAAAAGACAGAAATATCATATGAATCAGGAGATCACCATGGCAGTTGCTGGACTCCAGCACTTTCTCTACTTCATGAGTGAGACCATTTTAACAAAAAAGCAGGTGTTTCTCCAATGGTCCCGTCACTGTTTGGCAGCAGGAATTAGATTTTCAACATGTGGTTTACTCTGCTTTTGTGATACTGGTCATGGCTGGAGAGTAAGGTGGCAGGTCTCAGGAGAGGCTCTGCTCCATTATAGACAAATTGTAGGTTCTTACTCTCACAGCTTAACCAACAGTTGCAAATGAAATTGCAACTTCTATCCTCCCATATCCAAACTCCATCTGTATGGTCCAAGCTACAAAGAGCAATGGATGGTAAGAGTTCTGTAGGAGCTAAGCTGCATCATCCATACCAACTCAGTGGAAAAGTCCAGTATATTCTGGATGGGCACCATGGAAAGAGTGACAACCGCCATTCATCTTTTGGATGGCCAGTTGGACAATTTACACCTGTAGTCAGTGGGAAAGACCAAAACCACAAAATAATAAAGAGCAGCCAAAAAAACACCACCACCAAAAAATGTCCAACCCCCCCCCAAAAAAAACATAGAAGCAAGCAAACACCTACAAAAAACAACTGAAAATAAAATCAAACCATAATACCAACCAGGAAAGCAGGAAGGCAAACAAACAGACAAGTGCAAAACAAAGTTGCAGTTTTCTTCAGTATCATCCTTGGACCTTGTCTGCACTCCAGAAAGCACTCTGATGGTCACCAGTATTCCTGAGCTGTTTGTTGCAGTGCTGTGAAAAAGCACCCTGGAGTTTGTTTGTATGAGGTACAATGAAATAAATGTGGTATTTCTTGAAAAGTAACTTTTCAAAGAGTTTCTGCATAATTAAAAGCAAAACGATCCACCTGTTGGTGTTCATAAAATCCCTTTGCCTTTTTTGTCTGTTCAGATCGTAGAATCATGGGATCATGGTTGGTTTGGCAGGGGCCTCAAAGCCCACCCAGTTTCAGCCCACTGTACCTGCTTCCACTCAGGGCCATATCCAGTCTGGTTTTGAATGCCTCCAGGGATGGGGCGTCCACAGCTTCTCTGGGCAGCCTGTGCCAGGTCATCTGTGGTAGCCAAAACGTTAAATACACAGCAATCTAAGTCATTAGGATGTCTTAGTCCACATTGCCCCTACTTCAACCAGGTTACAGAGTAATTCCTAGCTCTCTCACTGATCCTTAAAAACCTTGAAGGTGAGACATCATGGCTTTTTCAGACAACCTTCTCTTCTCAAATGCTTTGTTGGCTACAGCTGCTTCAGCAGTCAGAGGAGGGGAATGACATGCTTTCTTTGTGCCACAGATGCTATCTATGGAGATGGAGAGGGCTGGCCCCAGCCAGCAGCCCAACACACACACACCCACCCACTGGCTCACCTTCCCAGCGGGAAGGGAAGAAGAAGAGTGAGAGGTCTCATGAGTTGAGATAAAGGCAGGTGATTACTCGCTGCTGCTTGCAATTACCATTCCGGGCAAAACAGTGAACTTGGGGAATTATCTTAATTCGTTGCCAATTAACATAACATTTAATTACTCATTCAGAGCAACAAGGAAGAAAAACACTTAAACACTTAAGGGAAACACCTTTTTCTACCTTTCCCTGGCTCAGCTTCACCCCAGACACCTCTCCTCTCCTCTCACTCATGTCTGCGCATTATTGCTGCAGGTTACATGCTTTGGTGAGGTGACACAGAGGGATGGGGTCAGGGTGCAATGGTTTCTTTCTGCCACTACGCGTTTCTCAGCCTCTTCCTTTGCTGCTCTTTCCTTCTCGCTCTTTTCCTGTGCATGGATACTGCAGTCTGTCTGGGTGAGAACCTGTTCTGGTATGGCTTTTCCACAGGCCACAAACCGTCTGGGGGTGTTACCAGCTCTTAGTGTCACAGAGAAGAGACGTCCATCGTAGTGTCTCAGTTCTTAAGATGTCTTAACCTGTGAATTCCCTACACTTGAGTGGCTGGGGAGGGAGAGATGGGGGAGACTGGACTGGTTTTCTTCTTTTGAATGCTAAAATATGCTAAATATTTTATTCATATTCAGTATTCAATGCTTTTGAATGCTAAAATGTCAACATTTCTTTCCAAAAAATACCAGCTTTGTTGAAAAAATCCTGATCCATTTTCCAACCAAGCACTTTTTTTGGAGGAATCTCCATATCAAGAAGGAAAGGCTGTCGATTTACCTCCACCATTGAAGGACAGGGAAGATGAGGACTATCATGAAGTGAAGAGACTGCCTCTTCAATCTCAGAAACTGTCTACAAGCAACACTGATGGCAGCAGTCATTTCGTTATGGTTCCTCAGGGAGATGGAATGATTTTGATTTGTATTTGCTGGAAGGGTGAAGAACAGGTCTTACCATGTGAGAGTGCATGTTCCTTATGACACATTCTACTCAAGTCTTTTTTTGCCAGTTTTGAAGACACATATTCTGGTCTTCAGCTAGTTTAAATGGGTAAAGGTCCATAGCAGTCAACACATCTCTATGAAAAACTGTATTTTGGATATATGCGTAAAAGAGCAGGATTAATACTAAATAAAATTGTGTCAGTGGCTCTGATTCTTTTCTAAACCCGTTTGACATAACTACTGTGATTTTGCTGGGGTTGATGGGAGACCTCAGAGTTGAGCATCTTGTACTGGCAGGGAGAAGTTGTGGTACACTGTATTCATTATAACAATGGTTGTAGGAAATACACACCCCTACAGCTTTCAGACTCAAAGGTAAAAAATTTCTCTTGGGAAACCAATTGAACATGAGGAAAGTATGATATTTGTAAGCCTATAATTACATTTTTACACAGTTCTATTTCCCTAGGGTTGAATTCACATTTATTGGATTACCAAAGTAATCCTCAGCAAAGTCACAGTGTTACATGATTTATTCCAGGTGGCCAAGGATACTTCCAGCAAAGGAAGTTGTTTGATCATGTGCTTTACTTCAATCTGTGGCAGTTTTAGAAGACTCTGAAGTCAAAGTACCAACTTTTCTACTTCCTTCTACTTGAATGTCCCCTCATTGTGATAGAGTAAGCAGACTACAAGAAATTTGCCATTTTGTGAAGGAAAATATCCAAAGTGTCAGAAGTTTGACATTGTGTTCTTTATGATTTAAAAAGTCTTCACAAATTTCTAAGAAATACGGGATCAGTATTTTTGTCTTCTCATTTTCATTCTTAAAGCACTTGTGTGAGTTGTTCTCAGCTTCTGATGAACTCTACTTTGTTTTACTTACTTCAAATCTCTTTCTTATCTAGGTCTGTGATTTAATTATCAGTTTAGAAAATTAAATGCAAGGAAGACATTTAAAAAACTTACAAAATGTCAAATCACTACAATATTCCAGTATTAGTGAAATAGCATCTTTATCCCAGGAGCTGGAAAGCTGAATCACTCAGCAGCACTCATATTCAGGATGTTGTGAAGAAATAAACCTGCATCTCTGGTGCGCATAAAACACAACTCAATACTTACTGCCATATACTTCTTTGAAATTTGAGTTGAATTTCTTTGAAAATTGAGCCTTTCGTGGAATACCACACTGACTGAAATTAATTTGTGTGTAGATCAGTGGTAGGATTGCAGCAATGGTAGTCTAAAATTGCAAGCAGGAGTAAGTTTTTGGGCTGATAGACAAGGAAGGTGCGCTCACGTGTGTGACTGCTTGCCAATTTTTACTCCATCTGTGTTAATCTAAAAAAAGATATATTTACTATCGACATACAATCTGTGTCTTTTTGTACAAGATCTGTGCTCTAGTGCTCATCAATCTGAAGATCAGGGCCTACATGGGTACGCTCACAGTCACGCAGCAAAATCATGTCATAGAAAATCCAGTGCCTGGCTGCTTTTACTGCATCGATATGCTCATGCAGTACAGTGCAAGCACTCCCCTGACATATTTCTTCACCTCAGCTGAGCTTAGTCCCAAGAGCTCATGGTGGAAATTATGCTGACTTAACATTAAGGATGACTTTCAGGTGAGGAAGTTCTCTTGCCAGAGTCATTACTTCTGCATTTTTACCTGAAAACTCAGTTTGAACTCAAACACTTTGATCTCACAGGTGTCCACTCAGATGTGATTTTAATGGAAGGGCACAAAGATTTCTTTTAAATATTTAGAGTATTATTATCTCTTACACTATTATCTGACATTCTAAGTTATGAAGGGTGGCAGTGCAGGCAGATCAACTCTAGAAAGGAAGAGATAAAGAACACTGAACACCCCCATTTAAAGACATGTTGGCCATTAGAAAGTTATTTCAGGACTGAAGCCAACAGAGGTGTGAGGAGAGGCAAGGGAAGGGAACCAAAGGAAGGGGTGGCAAAGGAACAGTTTATGAGCAGCCACCAAGCAAATCCTGCAGAAGTAGCTTTGCACCTTGAGTTTGAGGCTATGGTGAGAGAGGCAGTGGAAGTACTGGGGTTGTGAACTGGGGCCATGTGTCTTCAGACTACCAGAACCTCTAAGGGTGGTGATGTCATGGGGATCTACTTACCACTGAAGGCTTGGAAGTACCATGAACCCCAAACCCAGAGTGAAACCAGGAGTAATGTAACTAGCAGTCTTTACATATAACAGTGTGCGTAATCAGTTATTTGGTATGTTGGATTTGTTTAAGTATTAGTGTTGCAGCATATGCCAAGATGCTGGAAAAGCACAAGCTTTCACTGACTATTCTGTCTTTAACTTGGGAAGCTGAGCCATTAAAACATCACTGGTCTTGCATACTGACTTGCATGATGAAACACGAATCACCAGCGTTCTCCTCCAGGAGGACCTTTCAGTATTGCTTAACCTTTCTTTTCTGAATAGAAGAGTGCAAGGGATGGCTATTGGTTTCATTTGACAGCCCAAATGACAGAGGGAGCAGTAACAAAGTGAGGAGTGGTCTTCAGATGTTCTTTCTTCTTCCTTTAACCACTGCCTCTGAAACTCAAATGAAATCGAGCTGTGTATCACAGAAGTTCAAGTTTACATAAGTCTAGTGGAAATGAAATGAATGTGATAACAGGAAGACAAATTTCTATGCTGTAGTCACAAGTATGCGAAATAAAACACGTATGGTGGTTAAAAGATGTTTTCCATTACTTCCTTTGTTCTACAAACTGCATGTGGCCAAAATTACACACATTAATTTGATTTACTTTCAAGAAGAAAGGTGTTGCATTAGCTTGTTGGGCTGAAGATCAAACTGTCCTTTCTTAGCCATTTGGTAAGCTGCTAATTGAGAACACACATAAAACATAGTTGAGGCCCACTGGGTGGATCCTGACCCTACAAAGCAAAGCCACAAGCTGTGTGATCTCTCACTGCCCTGCTGGGGCTTTGACAAGGGCTGCTTATAGAGGATCTCTGCCAGCTCATATCTCTGAGGTTCACTAAGCTGGGGGGTGGACAGTGGGGCTTTCTATTGGAAAACTGCCTTTCCAGTGGCATTTTTGCAAAGGCTATGATACAAGAACAGTGTACTGTGGAGCCATTATCATTCTCCTGGAAAAGCATTACCTCTGCTGGAGTCCCACCCACATCTGGCTGATTCCAGGCAGCGAAGGTTTTCCTGTACAGATTCCTGTGTGGCACAAAGGAGGACAAATCTTGTCTCTGTTACTGCCTGTCTGATTGATTAGTTCACAGCTGAGGACTGATCATGCTGACCACAGCAGACTGTCCCCTTGTCTCCTGCCCCTGCTGCTGAGCAGCAAGCACTGAGGAGCTGAGGGTTAAGCTTTAGCCTGAGCCATGCCACAGGGAAGAAATCTGGCACCACCATCCGAGCACACATGCCTCAGTCTTTTTCCCCTGCTGCCTTTAGGGCTGCATCCTGCAGGGTACTTCAAGTCCCCATACGCACAGGCAGCTCTGGCCAGCAGAACAGAGTGTTTCTGTCACTGGGAAAGTGGCTCCAGTGCTCAATGCTATTGAGCACATAAAATGAGATGCCTCATAGAGCATGTAGATCAAAATAAAAAGGAAGCAGCTGAGAAAGCTGGAAGGACTGACTGTTGTGTGGTTTTTTGTTTTCTGTTTTTTTTTTTTTTTTTTTTAATTGATGTTATTAACTTGCCTCTTGAAGGAATCACAGCAAGGATGAGTCATCAGCACAGGGAAATGGTGCAGTGGAGAAATGTGTCTTACCTCTCTGCCTGTGACAGCATGAGGCAAGCCATGGGGACTGTCAAGGGGGAGTGAATGAGGCCGGAGGAGCAAAGGTTGCAGGCACATAGAGATGACAGCTGTGGTGACTCGAGGACTCTGCCTTGCCAGCAGGGTATTACAAGAGAGGCTAAAAGACTGGAAGCAATATTCAGAGATTTCCCTAGAAAGGAAGCAAAGAGCAGAGGGATGGATTTAAAGCAGTCCCCAGCCCTTAGTGAAAGGCAGGAGTGTGAATGTGGTGATGACATCAAGAGACAGAACAGGAGGTACCAAGTTGTGATAACTCCGTGGGGCTGTTAGCAGTGCCACAACATCCATGTAGCTGAGCACAAGCATATTAAATGATGTTCTAAGTTTCTGCAAATTTCTGCTTCATGACGAGAAAATACCCAACACATTGTATCAAAACTCTCCAGAGTAAACCAACAACAAAGATCACAAGCAATAAGCACAATTTGACCTTGAAACTGCTACTATACCCTCTGACTATCCCTTCAGTATTTCTATCCTTCCAGTATCTAAAGGGACTAGATAGCCTTTAGGGGTCCCTTCCAGCTCAAATGATTTTATGATTCTGTGATTCAAAGACTACAGCATAGTTCTGGAGGTTAGCTATAGTAGGATGTGAAGATTAGCTGAAGTGGGATCTGCATCTTAGTGATGTTGTAGATACATAACATAGTGGTGCATCTTATTATCTCTGAAGGGTCAACAGTAGATGCATGTGTTTGTCTTGCCACAAGGATGCTCTGCTGCATTCCTTATTGCTCATATAAATGACTGCAGTTGCATTTGAAGATGCAAACCTGGTGTCAGGTTGTAAAAAGTCAGCTGCCTTTGGAATAAAAGGAGAGTGACAGTTTGCGTTACTGTCATTATTAAGGCAAGGATGCAGGCAGAACTACAGTCTGGAAGGGAAGTTAAGCCCTCCCCCACTGCAGTGGTAAATGGCCTTGAAGAAAGATAAGACAAATCTTATAAAGGTTCCTGTAATCCAGTGCTTCTACACAACACAAGAGGAAAACTGAGATTGACCCAGCCTCATAATGCCACACCAGGACAACCCCATGAAGAAGTGACCTAAGAATCTCCAGATCAATTGGTGCAAAGCTGTGTATGAAGTGCTCAGTGATGTAACCTAGTTTTACGTTTTGTGAGATTTTTCCTTTTGAGCCAGAAAAGTCAAAGCTGAATGAATCATGAACAAAACCTGGAAATTCCCCAAGTATAAGCAATCATCACCAGGCCAAGTCACAAACCATCTGGATACTGTTGATGATTAACTGTCTCTGGACAGGAAGAACTGTCCTCCAGTCAGCAGTAGTTGTGCCTCTGATAAACCCTCGTAGCTTTGAAACACATCATCTTAAGAAAGGTGGAACCAAAATATCATTTATACTTACTGCCCCAGAATAGAACAATGATATTATATGTTACAGGTATGTTGAGGGGTGGAAGGATTTGACCACTTCAGGAAAGTAAGGGCACAGAGTGGGTATGATTGCTGTCATTAACATATAGAGGCAGGAGAAAGGAAAGGATTTGTTTAAGATGATGTGCAATGCTAGCATGAGGAAAACAGGCATCTATCCTCCATAGCTGTGCCTAGACCAGGAGACTCTGTTCTCTCCACTGCCATCCACTGTGAAGATAAAATTTAATGTTCTGGGAAAGGCATCATAGGGTCTGCTGTCCATAAGTGCATGGGGCTGTGCTGCACATCTTGGTTCCTTTGCTACTAATTTTCTGTGTCATGTCAAAACGTTATGGAGATCACATTTAAAAAAGTTGATGACTGAAAAAATGGCAGCGAATTCTTCGTTTTTACAAGGAAATTGGGACTTTCTGAAGTATAGCCAAGTCTTACAAGACAGAAAGGCAATCTGGGTTGAAAAGGAGAGAAGCACTAGTTTGAAGTACCACATGGCTGTAGTTTTAACCAGTAGAATCTGCTGTTAAAGGGAACCAACATATAGAGAAATTGGAAAGTCAAGGAAGGTATCAGGTAAAGACACACAAACGCATGGTCAGCATGTTAGTTTGCGTAACTTCTCATGGGCTGGCAGGATAAACGTCCATCCTTTCAGACAGACTGGCGTTGCTGGGCCTTTTTTTAATGCATGTTTTGAACAGCGACAAAATCACTAGACTACAATGTCACCTGGATGGGTAAAAGGCCATCAGTGAATTCAAGCATGCAAAAATTTCTGAGCTACAACTCTGAAAGTGAGGGGTTGTTTCCGAGCTGTAGTTTCTTGGTCTGAAAATATCTGTAAATCACAGATTCTGGTGTTCCAGGATTACAATGAGGCTTCAACAACACCCTCACAAGAAATTGTGGCAATTTTAGGAGAAAACGTTTTATTTAATGGGACAAGTCTGGAAAATTTTGCTTACTGATGGGCAGCATGCATGCAGTAACAGGCTTTGGTGCCATGACTGCAGCCCACTGCTTCCTGCTGACACACCAAGCTATAAATGTCACCTCCTGTCCCTACTATTTGTCCTTACCAGCCTATGTGAGAAACAGGTCTCTAAGAAACATCGCTATTCACCTAAGCACAGGATCACAAGCAAAACACTGCCTTGCTCACAAGTACCGTTCTCCATTTGTATTGCTCTTGCCTTAACAACTATGCACATGCAACAAGAGAGGAAGACTAGTTGTGTGTTGCCTTTCCATAGTCAGCTGGCAGGCTCAGAAGGCTTCAGAAGCAGCATGTTCTCACAGGAAACTTTATTTTGCTTTCCACAAGCTGTTTGGACAAAAATAGAACCAACTTCTGGCCTCTGATTTTTCCCCACAGCTAGCAGAAGCAGTGGTAGACTTCTCAAGGAGCTTGCTGTTTGTATACGTCGTTTCCAAACATCACAACTCCTAGCACGAATCTGGGAGGCAGCTTTTGCGGTTTTTTCCTCTCTTGCCATATTTATTAATGTTAAGAGGAGACACACTGAGCACGTTAGCCTGAAAAAGTAGAGTTCCTAAAGCAGATGACATTAATACGCAGAGTTTCTTTTTAAAAGTTTATAACGGCCATAGAGTTTGATTCAAAGAACACTGCTGACTTCAAAGACTATTGAGTGAGAGCCTTAGTATTGAATGACATTTAAGTGCTTTCCCTCCTTTTTTTCTCCTTGGTCAATTTAATGAATCTACAAAAAGCAAAACCAGCTTCCTGGTAATATAAATTCACATCCAAATGGATGACAACATTACTGATGTAAAATTTTAACAGTGGATATTCAGAGAATCCCAAAAGACAGGAAAATATAACCATAACTTTCAATCCTTTCTTCATGAGAGGAACCCAAGTTGAATATAGGATGAAGGACAAAGGCTTGAAATTATCTTCAGGCCTTGCAATGAGCAACACTTTTTGAGGGGCAGAGCCCATGGCCTGGATGAAAGCTTTAGGAGGTGTATATGTCCATGCTGAGTTGAGTAAGGCATGGCTGAAGGTGGAGATCTGCAGGAACATCTCAAATTAGCTGGAGAAACTCAGAAGCCCTACTTTCCACTGCAACAAAGCAGTCTCTATGCAAGTTACACCAGTGTAAGTGAAGGTGCAGCATTTACAGCACAGAAAAATAGATGTCTTTTAAAAAGATGTGATCCTCTACTGGTTTTGCCTGGAACAGGAGTTAGTTTTCTTTGCAGCAGCTTGTGTGGCCCTGTAATGAAAACAGTATTGATAACCCACTGATGTTTTAGTTGTTGCTGGGCAGTGCTTGCACAGCGTCAAGGACTTTTGCATTAGTCAAAATGCCCTGCCAGCAGGGAGCTTGGGGGTGCCCAGCAGCTGGGAGGGGACACAGCCAGGACAGCTGACCCAGGCTGCCAAAGGGACATCCCATGCCATAGGACATTGTGCTCAACAATAAAAGCTGGGGGAAAGGACAAAGAGGGGGCTGACATACAGAGAGACGGCATTTGTCTTCCTAAGAAATGTGATGGCTGAACTGCCTGATGATGGGCAGCAGTAAATGAATTCCTTGTTTAGCTCTGCCTGTGTGTGCAGATTTGCTTTACCTAGCAAATTGTCTATATCTCAATCCACAAGTTCTTGGATTATTTCCCATCCCACTGCAGGGAGTGTGTGAGCAGCAGGGTAGTGCGAAGCTGCCTGTCAGGGCTAAAGCACATCAAGTGCATATGTGCCTCCTCCCATAGTACAAGTAACAGAAAGCTATGCTTATAGACCCCCTGTATGGAATAGAAGTACCTGTGAGCCCAAAAGACTGTCTTCATTTCCAGTTTTAAGAACTAATCTCCTAGAGCTTATTACCTCTCCCTAACAACCTTGTCTTCTAAATCCTCAGACTTTTATCACAGCGAGGAATCATTAGTTACCTTTAAGCAACACAGGCCTTTGAGAGTTTGGGCTCCCCATGTAGAGAGTGCTCTTTTTCTGTGCTATCAGTAATACGTGCAATTCTGCACAATTTAATTTCCTTTTTCAGTCACCCACTCAGGAAATAAGAACAAGCGATGCATGTGATTAATACGAGATTCCACATCTTTGGAGCAAAATGCATGTAAAAGTATAATAAATGGCTAATTATTCTCTCTGTCAATACTGAGGTCTGGGAAGGGCCAGGTAGCACCCTGCACCCTCGCCTTTATCTCCCTGCATATTCATTTCCTAAATGAAGGTGCAGTAGACAACGGGCCGTGCCTGTAAAAATCCCCATTCACAAACACCCAGAAGCCTCGCTTCGGACCAAAACCATCTTCATTCCCTTTCCCAAACTTGCACTCTCAGAAGGTCTTTCTCAAGCGCAGCGCAACGTGGAGGATATTCCCAGACCCAAAGCCTCCTCCTCAGCAGCCCCGCTCCCTCCTCCCCGCGCCTGTGCGCACAGCAGCGGGCAGCGCCGAAGCGCAGCAAGGATTTCTGGAGCGCTCCTGCCCCCTGCTGTCCAACCGAGGCTCCAGCCGGCCCCGCACGGCCCAACTTCGCAAAAATCTTGTAAAGGAAATAATTAGGCTCATGTTATCTGTCAAAAAAAAAAATTCAATCGGGGAAAGTACAGCAAAAATCTGCTGACATCTTCATTTCGTTCTTACTACAGATGGAAGCATATTTATGCATCGGATAACAGATGTTCAGAACGTAGTTCAGTGGTTCAGCTACCTTCATTTTTGCTAATGCAGTTGGCATTCTGCATTAGCCCTCGTTCCACCAGCATCCTGCAGGGCTACCGCCTGGTAAGGATGAGGATGTAGGCACAGGGACCAACACTACTGCTGCTGCTCAACACTGTGCCAGGCCACCATCATCCTGTGCTTTTCTTGGAATATAAACTGGAAATGGCATATTATACAACTTTGCTTCTCTAGCTGCGTTTGATTTTTATCTAACTGGCTCATGTTGCTGACAGTTTTTCTTAGGAACCTCTCCAAAATAAAAACTTTGATTTCTCTGGTCTGCACACCAAATTGTCCCATGCTCTTTCAATGAAAAGCATAATTTGCCCTTCTCAGCATGCTAGATGTGGCTCTAAGCAGTCTGATCTAGTGGTTGGTGACTCTGCCCATGGCAAGGGGATTAAAACTAGATGACCTTTGAGGTCCTTTTCAACTCAGGCCATTCTGTGATACACCAAGCTTGCTTTTTTCTCCCTACTCTTCTTCCTTGAGGCTGTGCAGGAGCTTTGAGCTAACCTACAATAAGCTATACCTGACCCAGCAGAAACAGTTTTTGCTGACAGGGATGAGCAGTGGGTGCATGGGGCAGCAGGGGGTTGAAGCTGCAGTATGCTGTGACCCATGTAGAAAATTCATAAATGCCAGAGCCAGTAAGGGTGGAGGGAAGCAGAAAAAAAAAAGTGAAGTGGCTACTTGATATGCCAAAGATGTTGAACAGCAATGAGATGATTTATAAATCTTCTGCATGTATATGATGCATATGGATGGTGCTGGGGAGGTACTCCCAACCTTGGAGAAACTGTTTTGATCTGTTTCCAGATTCATCCATGTGTACCTGTGCAAGTCACCTAATTACCTTGTCTTAATGCAGCTCTAAGGCTGAAGGAAAATTGCTCTGCAGAACTCTGGCTTTACAATTATTTTCTGTAACTACAAAATCTTTATGAGCTTTGGCTGCTTTTTTTCCTGTTTTTCACGAATGATCTGCGTTGGACACAGGGCTGGCTGAATCTGTCAAGCATTAAAAAGATTTTAGTTTAAATCTGGTTTAGAGATCACAGTCTGAGTTTTCAGAAAATGAGTGTATGGATGAAATAAAACTGTGCTGAATCACCTCTGAGCAAGTCTCATCTTGACATATTCCCCTGAAGCTCAGCAAGTTCCTAATGATGGATGCATTGCTTATCATATGGCCTGGACACACCACATTACTCACGGGATCCCTTGCCTCCCTGAGTTAGTTGTACAAATAACACTGAGCCTTTGATAGCTTTGTACTGCAATAACATGAAGATATCAGTGTAGAGAAGATCAAGGGAAGGGAGAAACAGGTGCACATATGGGGCAGGGAATGGTTACCTGCTTCCCAGGAAGATGCATGGAAGGACTGGATAGCCAGAAAATTAACATTTTAGAAAAAATCCTGTGAAGAATTTACATGCTCAAGAAAGGAAAGGAGCAACAATAGAAACATTAGTGTCAGAAAATGAAAATAAACGTGTACTGCCTCTTTCACTGATGGTATCTTTTCATTGATATGATCCTCAAATACAAATAAAAGAAGTTGGAGAGTACATTAATATCTGAGGGATTCTACTAAGGGGAAACCTCATGAGAAAAATACAGCATGAATTCTTCACTGCACCATTATATGCTGCAGACACTGAAGGAAGAAAAGCCACAAACAAACAAACAAACAAACCAGAACTCAGACATTGGGGTTTGTTTGTTGTCTTTCCTCTATACCTGCAATGTCACTCTTTAGTACAACAAAGAAGCTAGAATATACAGAAAGCAGAGACACAATCAACTCTGCTGAGAAGAAGCACTAACAGTGAGACTTAGTTGCTCTGGAGACTAAGGTAAATTGGAAACACAGACCCAATGGTCCAAATGATGCTGAAGCTGCTGAAGATGAACAGATGAGCAAAGGGAGCAGCTCTGGTGCGTCAGATACTTTCCTATCAAAAGCATAACCACCAAGCATAGGCTGAAAGTAGTGAGCCCAGAATACACCAACACAGCTTCCTCATGGGCTCAGCAGTGCATTGGAAACCACAGGTGCAGGCACTGACAGCTGTGCAGAACTAGCAGCAAATGGACAGGGTTGAAAACAGATTTAAATCTCTCTTTGCTATTTGCAAATATTCCTGACTAAATCACAGAATAGCAAAAGCTGGAAGGAATTCACATGGAATTTAAAGTCCAGCTCCCAGCTTCACACAGCACCACCCAAAATCCAAACCCTGTGTCTGAAAACCGTGCCCAAACACTTCTTGATCTCTGTCAGCTCGAGGCTGTGCCCACTGCCCTGGGCAGCCTGTTCCAGGGCCCCACCTCCCTCTGGTGAAAACCCATTCCTAACCTCTACCTGACCCTCCCCTGACACAGCTCCGTGTTTCTGTTACCAGGTAAAAGTGAGAACAAATCTTGAAAAGATAATAGTGAGAGGACATCACTTCTAAAGGTAAGGAGGGGAACCGGGCTACAGAATTTATAATCAGCACCTCTGAAAAATGTGCTGCAGCATCAGAAACTTACATCAGCAAATAATTGCAGAGCCTGCTATGGATCTTCAGATGCGCAGACGGAGACAGAGAGAACGGTCCTCTTTCCTTCCTTAAACTGCTTACTCTCCACTGAAGCAGCTGATTCAGCCCATCCAGAAACATGACAGAGACCGATCACTTCAAACCACTGTTAGCAAACACTAAAATTAGTGCAACTAAACATTTCTGCTCAAAAGTAGAACATTATAAGATTAATGGGCTATATATGTAATTCTTCATAGAAAGGGCCAGTTTCGTTTCCACTGCATCCCTGTGCTAAATAAAAATCTAAAAATGTTCTACCTCCATATACTGAGAGATACTTATGACTATTGAATGGGTTTTGACAGACCAGAGCAAAGTTAACTAGTTCAGGTCTGCCAATGAATAGCCGCCCTAAAAGAAGCATTTCTGTGTGAATTGCTTGTTACCTTTCAAAGAGCAACTATTTGGGAGACCAAATAACTGATGAGAGATGCTACAGCGCTTTCTAGAAGCTGCTGCATTGTTCTGAAGGAGCCTTTGTTTCTTTCCTAGTGGCATTTGTAGGAGGAAAGAGAAAAATACTTCTTTTTCTTCCAAAATGAGGTCTTGCATTCACTGCCATCAGTGATGCTCAGGGTTTTGTCTCTGCCTTCATACCACAGGGCCTGCTGCTCCTTTAGCAGGCAGCTGCAGTGTTTCTGGCTGAAAGCTGGGTTCCTAAGATGCAGTCACTCGGGCTCTCATAGCAGTGAATCAAGCCTTTGTGTACAGACTCCAGTGCTCAATGTAATAAGATTGAAATGCCTAAAGAGACTTGTGAAAGAAGGATCACACAGCAGCACCTGAACAAACCATGTACTGGGCAAAACATCCAGTGGATATCTGAGCATCAGGATGGCTCAACCCTGAAAGGTCAAGCATCACATTGGTAAGGTGCCAGAATGCCATAATGTGCTGCTTTCAAAAGCTGTGGGCCTAAAGTGCTGTTTCTTTTCAAAGAAATAGGGAAAAGAAGAAACAGAGGAGGGGGACTGAAATCGTGCTTTTCTTTTAAAATCAACTCACATCTCAACTAGGACACAACCAAACAACCATAACATGGCCTTGGTTTTACTGCAGTCAATGTACTTAGTTTGCCATGCAATGTACCTTATTTCTGATGGATATCAGCTCTGGAAATGTTTTTCTTCGGTACCAAAAAACATTAAGGATATTCTTCCTTGCTTTTTGCAGGAAACCTTTCATAGCTTTGTGGAATGGCCCTTCAACTTATCACCTTGAGGTGCAAAGGAAAAAAAGCACATTTTATAAGCCTCACAACCAATAAAATGTAGGTTACCCTTTTTAAAATGTGCAGTTGATAGCAGGGAAGGAGTCTGGAGCTATGGCCTCTTCAGAGCAGAGGGCTCTTGATGGAGCAGTTGTTCATTTATTTTTTTAATATTATATCAGCTTTTCATTAAGCTGAACTCTATTTTTCGTATTATTGGGAAAGCTCATATGTTACATAACTTCCACGCAAATATTTACATTTCTAGTTGTAAAATGTCAAGTAGAAATGTGTGTTCTCATTTCATTCAGTAAGTGTTTTTGATAAAGGGCATATTTCTCTCACTGGAGATGGGGTCACTGAAGAACAAAACTCTGTAGCTTCTTTTTCCTCAGTGTCTTTGAAGACTTATGTCCTACCTTTACTGCCTAAAGCATTTCCTCCTCTGGGGATCATAGAGAGTCACTGAAGCCATTAAGACACTTCTAAAGTGAAGTCATAAATTCGTATCAGACTTTTGCGGCGGTCTCAAAGTTAGCAGGAGACCAGAAGGTTATCTTGATACAGCGCAAGCCACTGGTATAGGCAAGCAATTTTCTTTATATACTGAAACAGCTTTCCTGTGCTGGTGTGAGAAGTTTGTGACAGGTGGCCAATACAAAAATCAAAGGTCACTACATCCTGCTAATGCTGTGTTATCCTTCTACACTGTTTGGAAGTGACAAAGCCACTCTCCTGCCTCTGTTCAGTGCAATGCAGAACCTTACACGCAGACTTGATTATAAAAGAAAATGAAGGTTTCTGGATTTGAAGATCAGCATATAGAGGAGGACTTAAGATCAGAGGGAGAAAGAAACAAGACATCATTTAAGATACCATTATGCACACTCAGAAAGGATGCACATGTCTTTTTAATGATATAGAAGATCCTCAGAAGGTAATATTGTAGTCAAACGAGGCTAGCTCAGTCTTCAGTGATGTATAACTGCTCTTTAAACTAAAACTATTATCTATAAGCAGTTCTGTATTTCATGGGAAGGGGTGCATAGTGAACTGAATGAGCTGAAGGTTTCAGCTTGACGGGTAGAACAGTCAGATAAACCTGGAGGAAAAAGGAAATCCTTAGATTCAGGTACCCAGATGTGGGTCATACAACAGTTTTTTAAGCAACAAAGAAAGGACTTTAAGTGAAAATAGTGACTGCAATCAGACAGCTTTTTCCCACTACCCAGATTGATATTTTGTCATGTTACTTACCTGTGATTTTAGTACTCTTTTCTGTTAAGGACTCCTTCCCACAATTTATCTACTACTTTTGCAGTCAAGGTCAATTCCCTAAACATCAATCAAATGCACTGCATTAACTACATAAAAAAAAAAAAAAACAAGGAACAGAGAAAAAATTCTTTAAAAAAATATTTTACTATACTACTTGTTATACTTTTACCCCACTCTAAAGACCACTTAAACCACTGTTGCTCTTTTTACCAACTTCTTTTTTATCACTATTATCTGTGGCAACTCAGCTGGGCTTCTGCCTTGATTGTGTGATGTGAGCACAGGTTTAACTCATTTCTTTGATAGACCAGATGCTACCCTTGGATAAATTCCTTGATAAATCAGACTGCTAGAGAAAGAATGAGTAAGCTCTCTGTCATAATTTTGTTTGAAGATTAGCGTGTGAGTTTGGGAGCTGTTAAGTTACAGGCAGCGGGACTGATTTAGAATTCCCTCACCCTCTTACAAGAGGCAGATGTGAAGATAGTAGTTGAAGAGGGTTCATGGCTCCATCTGAGTATGGAAAGTCATAGAATTGCTCAGGTTGGAAAAGACCTTCAAGATCATCAAGTCCAACCACAACCTAACCATACTATTCTAACTTTAACAACCCTCCACTAAATCATGTCCCTGAGCACCACATCCAAATGTTTTTTAAGCACAATTGGGGATGGTCACTCAACCACCTCTCTGGGTGGGAGTCTATTCCAGTGCTTAATAATCCTTTTTGTGAAGAAGTTTTTCCTGATATCCAACGTAAATTTACCCGGCACAAGTTGAGGCCATTTCCCCTCCTCTTGTCACCAGTGAGAAGAGACCAAATCCATTCTTACTGCAATCACCCTTTACATATTTGAAGAGAGCAATAAGATCTCCCCTCAGTCTTCTCTTCCCCAGACTAAACAGCCCCAGTTCTTTCAGTCTCTCCTCTTAGGACATACTCTCCAAGCCCTTCACAAGCCTTGTTGCCCTTTTGTGGACCTTCTCCAGTACCTCAGTGTCCTTTCTGTACTGAGGTGCCCAAAACTGAACACAGTACTTGAGGTGAGGCCTCACCAGCGCTGAGCACAGGGGCAGGATTACTTCCTTAGTCCTGCTCACCACACCATTCCTGGTACAAGCCAGGATGCCATTGGCCTTCTTGGCCACCTGGGCACACTGCTGTCTCATATTCAGCTGACAGTCCATTAATACACTAAGGTCCCTTTCCGTCAGGCAGCTTTCTAGCACTCTTCCCCAAGCCTGTAGGGTTGCCTGGGGTCATTGTGACCAAAATGCAGGACCTGACACTTGGCTCTATTGAAACTCATACAGTTTACCTTGGCCCATTAATTCAGTCTATCCAGGTCCCTCTGTAGTGCCTTTCTCTTCTCTGGCAGATCAACACTCCCTCCCAATTTGGTGTCGTTTGCAAACTTACTGAGGGTGCACTTAATCCCTTCACCAAGATCATTGATAAAGGTGTTGAATAGGAGCAGCCCCAGCACCAAGCCCTGGGGGATACCACTCATGGCTGGCCACCAACTGGGTTTAATGCCATTGACCACTACTCTTTGGGTCCGGCCATCCAGCCGGGGTTTCACCCAGCGGAGCATACATCCATCCACACTATGGGCAGCCAGCTTCTCCAAGAAGATGTTGTGGAGGACAGTGTCAAAGGCTTTACTGAAGTATGGGTAGACCGCACTGACAGCCTTACCTTCATCCACTAAGCGGGTCCAAGGTTTATTGGAGAGGAAGCCCAAGAAGGACTGTGATGTTTCACTCTGTTGACAGTTGTGTGACTTATGATCCAGGGTTGGAACATGGCTTGTGCATTTATTTGAAATTTGCATTGTGTAAATTTCAGAGACAGTTTTGGGAGAAAAAACAAGTAGGCAACCCTCTCTCTGTTCATATGAACATTCTGCTAGGTTGAAAAAATCACATTTCTCTTCTTGTTTTCTTTTTTCTTCTTTTTCTCCTGTCTCCACTCAGGATGTTCTAGAGTACAAACAAGATCCTTTTTAACATCACAGTGAAACAACAAGCTATTTCACATCATTTGTGCATCAGCATAATAACCAGAAAAAGACTATAGGGCTCTAAAGGACCTTAAAAGCATGAATTTTTTTATTTTTATTTTTTATAGGTATGTCAGCATTTCATGATGCAGATCAGAACCACTTAGCTACATTTCTTAATACCTTTCCTGGTTCTGCCACACCATGCAGTGGAAAAGTCAAGGACTAGACGTGCTGTATTTGAGAAGTTTGAAACTTTCTGCTCTGCAAGGATATTGACTGTGTGTATGCTCAGTGATGTTTGTAGCTATCTGTTAAGGTCGCCTAGTTTTGTAAAGCTAGTGCTATGGCTATCTTTGTGGTAGTGCTTGCCATCTAGATGCCTAATGGACTATGTATGTAGCTCATATGGATATTTTCAGATTTATGTACAGGAATGATTTTGAATGCATGCAGCTACGAAAAACCAGAGCAAGCAATGAGGTAAAGCAGGAGAAAGGGAGATAAGAGTGTCTGAGATGGCCTTACCAAGGGCTGGTAATCCATTGAAACAGAATGTCTGCAAGCAAAAAAAAATCCCCCCACTAAGCTCAGTACTTTATGAGTTTGCCCCAACAAAGAGCCTATTTAGGATGCTCTTTAAAACCATGAAGATTTGCAATCATTTACGTCAATAAGGAGCAATGTTTCTGAAATTTCTAATCTTCAAAGACTGGCAACTACATCTACAAATTGTCATGGCATGTGGAGAAATATTTTCAAAAAGCAGCAGAAAATTTTAGTATGCTCATTGTAAGGGGTCTTGTTACACCAACTGACCTCTTTTACCCTTCAGCTCTATTTTCTAGTTGCTAATTATTGAGGCATGGGCTGGGAGGGAAGAGAGGAGGAGAAGTAGGCAGTGAAGCCACCTCTACATGTAGAAAAGCTGTGATTTTTTCCTTCTAATCTCAGTTTTCCCTTCTTTCCCATGTCCTGCAATGAACCTCCAGTGCTGGACTTGCATCTTCCCACTTGCAGTGAATCACCACCTTGCCATGACAGCATGTTGATGTTGATTCTACTTGATTGTTTAGGGAGAATGCCATGCTCAGAGACAGAAAGCTTACCCCAGAGAGCTGCACAAACACAGCTTGGGTGACTGTTGGAATCAGCTTAGTGCTTAGATCACAGATTTGGCTGTTTCCATGGGCTCTGGTCCCCTTCTCATCCTGAATGGTGCTGTTGTCTGCAAACTGTCCCACTGCTGTGGTAGAGTGAAGGGGTATGGGACAGAATAGAGGTGGTCCTTTCTGCAAGTATCTGGAACAATCCTGTGGTAGGGATTTGGGCCATTCAAGTTACAGGGAGTTAAAATTTAAGACTTTTACTGTCCCTTAAGGATGCCTCTATTAGCATGTACCAATCTGATGTAACACATCAGAATATGGTTTATCCAGACAGCTGAATTGTGTGGCCATGATTCACACCTGAGGTAAATGCAAGTTGTGCATATAAAAGGTCTGCATACATCTAGCTTTGAAATTCACGTGTCTGTCTTTGAAAGCATTTACAGGAGCTGGCTGACTCAAAGTGTAATTACCTTTTTTTTTGGGTATAAATTCCTCTTAACCTCTATGCCCTGGAAAAACAGCAGCACAAGTGGTTTCTGGGACTGTTGTTTTTCCTTGATGGTCCCCAGGGTATGTACAAGAACTTGTGTGTTATTTTCCCCAAGCTAGTGGCAGACATTAGAAAATTGAATTTAACGTTCAAGTATGCCAGGCATAAAAGTGCTTTGCATATCTCACAGTAAACCTAAATGAAAGGAAGTTCTAAGAAGGCAGATAGCCATTTTTCAATTATATATGACAAATGTGCCATTTCTGATAGCCTTGTCAGTAAAAACCAAGAGCTGGAAATGCCAGGCTGTTCAGTGAAGCAGGATCAACACTCCTAATACTGCGCAGGATCACTAATAGCTTCCACATCTTCCAAAACAATCAGCCTTGATTGTTCTTCGGAATGCATTCCTCCAAACTTCATCCCGCTAATTGCATATATTTTAGTGTTGACAAATGTTAAAAATAAGATGACTGCAAGCACGAGGACTGTGAAAAGAATGTCCAGTAGCCTTAATGTCATGAGGCTGTTCGTGACAAAGCTATTAACAAAATATGCAAGCTACAATTCAAAGGAAAGTGTTGTGCTCTTATTTTACTCATGCAACTTAGCATGGAAAAGATGAAATTATGTTTGTGAGACGCATTGTTCAAGGCAATGAGTTAATGTGAGTGACTCTTCTAGAGAGAATTTATTGCAGCTCCGAAAGTAAAATATCACAACATGTGATAGCTTACGAGGCCCCATCTGCAGTACTGCGTCCAGGCTTGGGGTCCCCAGTACAGGAAGGATGTGGAGCTCTTGGAATGGGTCCAGAGGAGGGCCACTAAGATGATCAGAGGGCTGGAGCACCTCTCCTATGAGGAAAGGTTGAGGGAACTGGGTTTGTTTAGCTTGGAGAAGAAAAGGCTCTGGAAAGACCTCATTGTAGCCTTCCAGTACTTGAAGGGAGCACATAAACAGGAGGGGGAACAACTGTTTACAAGGGTGGGTAGTGATAGGACAAGGAGGAATGGTTTTAAACTGAGACAGGGGAGGTTTAGGTTAGATATTAGGAGGAGGTTTTTCACACAGAGGGTGGTGATGCATTGGAACAGGTTGCCCAAGGAGGCTGTGGATGCCCCATCCCTGGAGGCATTCAAGGCCAGGCTGGATGTGGCTCTGGGCAGCCTGGTCTGCTGGTTGGCGACCCTGCACACAGCAGGGGGGTTGAAACCAGATGATCTCTGTGGTCCTTTTCAACCCAGGCCATTCTATGATTCTATGAACATATAGGTTTTCAGAAGTTTGAGGGTCATATTCCTCCTTCAAAGACTTACACATGCCTAGACCTGAAATAAAAGCAGAAGTTGTCTGTTACAGATAAGTCTTGGGATGTATGAAGAAAGACACTGTGTACACAGAATTTTCTTCATCTATTTAACTTTCCCTTAAGTGATTTAACATAGCAAATAAAGACAGCTAAATATCTTTCATAAGCATAGTCAGTGTTCTTGTATTAAAGAACTGAGTGAGTACCAGCACTGTAACAAAACTATCTCTCTTAAGAATTAAACAGTGAGAATTCTCAGGTAAAACTTTAAAAGTAACTGATCATTAAAAAATTCTTCTGCTTGCATTTACTTAATTTAACAGCTGGGAAGAGCCATAATCTAAAGAAGATCTGTAATCAATTCTTCAAAAAAGCATGTGTCAAACTTAGCACTCAGAACTGGAGGTGTACGAAGGGATTTTAAACTGCGTGATTAAACCATGCTGGACTGTTTGTACTTTATTCTCACTGGGAAGTGATGGAGTCTCATATCGTGATTTTTAGAAAAATGAATACAATAAAGAAATGAAGTAGGAGTTTGCATTCCTGTCTCAGTTTTCTCACCACCTTGGAGTTTTTGGGCTAATAATTCGCTTCTGCGGGGTGGTCTGGAATCCTTCTGAGGTCTCCTGAACTGTGGAGACCTTTCTCCACAGCTATGGGCTTAAAGCTTGGCCAGTAGCATCTTTGCTGAAAAGGAAAATCCAAGAGCATCTTTGCTAGTATCTTCTTCCTCTCTCCCGTTAAATGTTTGCTGTTTGTGCGAAGCTATATATTGCCATCTCAACATCTTTGTTTTTTTTTTTTTTTTTTGCCAGCTGTCTAATCTCTAGATGGAAAAGAGAAGATTTTGCTGCAAGTGAATACAATTATAAAGACAAATGGTGTTGCATCTGGGAGAGACAGAGCACATCTTCGTTAACATCTACATTAAATAATACAGCAATTTCCTTACTTATCAGCCACATCTGTGCATTCAACTTCCACAGACTTGCAAAGACTCCCAGCAGATTACTTCTGATGAAAGCCTCTATTCCAAACACATTTAACATGAACATAGCACGCCATCTGACTAGGGTGTTAGGAGAAAAAGTTCAGCGTATACTGTGCCTGTTATGATGGCTTCATTAAACAACGGTTTTGCAATATTTTTTAGGCCTTTAACAATAAGAAACCTTGCCACTGCAGAGGGCCATTGTATATGGATCTCAAGCATCTTGCAAACACCAAATTTCACAACATTTTGAAGAACATTTCCTTGCATAAAGGACACAGATAAATGAGAAAGTCAAGTGGCAAGCTGGCGATGGAAGGAAGAGCCAGCAGTTCTGTAAGTTCCATTGTGTGCAGAAACTGCTGGGCAATGGGCCCATCATACCCCAGATGAATACTCTAAAAGCAGCTTTCCCCACTGCCATTTTGTCTCTTTGTACTGCACTGGCTGGAAGCTGTAGTGCAGCTCTCATGATTTCTGCATGTTGCAGACAAGTTTTTGGAAATTTGGAAGGATGGATCTATGCCTTGTGAAGATGCGGCTGGCAGGTGAGCATATATTGCACTCCAATAAGAACCCATCACTCTTTCCATCCCGCCTAACCATTCTGCATCTCCTTATAACCTCTAAGCTTCCAGGCCTTCCATCTCCCTCTAGCTCACTGGGCTCAGGAAGAACCTGGCCCTGGAGTGTTGTGTGGCATGCAACAATATGGCCCTGAAAAATTAGTAGTTGAAATGAAAAAAAGCAACTTTTATTCACAGATTTTGCAAAAATAAATCACAACTAATATAATATATTGTATTATTTATATATAATATTATAGATAATTAATTTCTATTTTAGTATATAATATAGTAATATTATATTATAAAATAATATTTTATATATTATAAAACAATGAAAAACATAATAATATTTTTCCAAGTCACTTTCATTTACGGTAAGCTGCAATTACATCATGCTCATTCTTAGTATCTGAACAGCAGCTAAAATCACTGGCTCTCCTCAACTTATTCCCACGGAAAATGTCAGAAGGATCTAATTATCTGAATGAATTGAACTTTCACTGAAGCTTTCCTTCTTATCTGCACAAGAGTTGAGCTAGGCGTTGTATTTGCTGGAGGTAGGAGTTTGTACATTTCATTCTCTTCCTGGAAAAGATGCTCAGATATACATACCCCCTGCATTATCAAGCCTCAGGTGAAAAGGCTGAGGAACTGTGTGGCACAGGATGAAGGATTTCTTGCAGTGCCTCAGCTGGTTTTAAGGATTTGGATGATGAGTTCTGGGTTTACAGCACTTCAACCTAGGACTCAATGACCTGTCAAGCTGCAGATGGTCCTGTGCATTTCTACAGGGAGCTGCTTATTTCTTTTCACTACGAAAGAAATATGTTTGCCTGTCTATGCTGCAAGTCTTGCGGAACACAGACTACTACAAAAGCAAGAAACACACAGTACATTTCCCTACCCTTGGGAAGGGTCAACTCTATCTATTGAAAAAGGTCCAGAAGATAGGCAATAACTTTTAAATATTAGAGACAAATTGTGTCCTCTGTTAATGCCAGCACTGAGCAACGAGACTGAGCAGTGATTGTAGGAAAGTTATCTACAAAGAATTTACAAATGCTGCTGAGGTAAAGTCACCCAGAGAAACAAAAGTTATACAAGGAAGGAAATGTCAGAAGATCTCATTCTAAAACATTTGCAAATGGATTTATCAGGCACTCATTTCTAACAGGAGCATTGGAAGCAGCATGATCTGCATTGCAGAGCTGTCCTGCTATTTGTACCACTGCTTACAGCATTTTTAGCACTTAGAGATTTTAAAATGGGAATGGGCATATGTCATTGTTATCACTTCTTCTTTATAACTCAGATCAGAGAATCTCCCCTTTCCAACAGTGGTGGCAATGCTGAAGAGCTTTGGTGCCTCTATTGACTCAGACCGTGGGCTGGAACCTAAAAGACTCTTCACCACCATTTATCTGATCCTCCCAGATTTTTGGTCTAATGAGAAGTGACTCTCTTTTTCTAAGAAAAGTGATTGCAACCTCCTTCTTTGTCTCTCTTGATGGGCAGAAACATCAGCCCTGCACTCCTTGTGTTCTCTTAGTTATATTGCAGAACACAAGCACTGGGCTTGTGTCACCTACCCCAGTTTTACATTAGTGTCTCTCATTCGTTCTTGTGGACTTGCCCTGGCACAGGCTGCAGAATGAGACATGAATTCTCCAAACACCCCTGCTTGTATTTAAATCCCTTTGGTTCACACATGCATATAACTGCTGAAGATGAGAATCTGTGATCCATCTGTATCTCAGCCCTAGACTGAAGTGGGGAATATAGAAGTTGGCTTAGTCCATTAAATGCCCTGGAAAAAAATAGAAGCTGAATGTCACTTGGAAAAGAGCAAGCAAAAGGATGTAAATAGCCTGACAATTCAGGTGTCTGTTTCCTCTAAATCTGTATTTGACGTGAAAGTAGATTACGCTCCAACTAATTTGATAAAAGCACAGACTGGCAAAGTTTACTTAGATGAGAGCATTGTAGATCTGTCCTTTGTTTTTTAATTTTAACACACGTAGCAAATGCACAGAACATTCCTCTGTTGAATATCATGACTTTACTCAGCAGATTCACCTTGAATAGAACATCAGTAGTGGTAAGTGCATGGAATCTGAAAATTAGACAGCTGCTGTGCTGAGTGTAGTTACATTATTTTATTTGAGCTTTTTCTCTAGCACTTTATTCAGTCACAGCATTACCAATTGATCCTTTCCACCTAGCGTTCCTTTGGACAGAAAAGATGCTTCTGAAAATCTGACAATTCCTTTGGTACTCCAAATATCAAAGATCAAGGATTTATATATTATATCAAGTGATTAGATACTACAGATGGGAGACAAAGTTAAATATAAAATTTTCCCCTATTCTTGATTGCCTATGACCTCCCT
Organism: Centrocercus urophasianus; assembly: GCF_019232065.1. Classification (NCBI taxonomy): domain Eukaryota; kingdom Metazoa; phylum Chordata; class Aves; order Galliformes; family Phasianidae; genus Centrocercus; species Centrocercus urophasianus. The sequence goes on along the minus strand of NW_024884364.1, from coordinate 11,342,529 downwards.
CAGCCGTAGTTCTTTCTCTAGCAGTGCCACAGTTTTATATCCAATATTAAACTGCTTAACATAATATACAGTCCTTGAGCTTTGATGCTTGTTCTGAGAAGTACCAGTGGATGTGCCAGTGATTTTGATGAGGTGAGATGGTTTACAATCATTTGCCAAGAAGGATTGTTTGTTAAAGTAATTTTGGTGCACAGGGGTATAAGCCAGATAACTGAAATGTTATCACTTGCCATGTACAGTATTCTACCTATCAGTTTAAAGTGACTTCTTAATTTGTCTTCCAGTTGTAAAGATGTTGAGCAGTGTTGTATTGCTCTTCCTCCCCTGACAACTGGGAGATTATAAAATTGTCATTTCTTCCACTGAGCAATTATTCTCTGTCATTTAAAAATTCCAAACAGAAAACAGCAAATAAGTCAAATGTTTGTCTCAGTTTTTCCTAAGTGTAGAAGATCCCTAGCAAAAGCCCAGCTTCTGCTGTGGACAGTGCAGGGAGCACTGCAGCTATTTAAACCACCACTGTCTAATGTTGGACTTTCTATTTGCCCTGGCCTCTCATCCAGCTGGAGCACTCGAACACTTGCAAAGCTTTCAGCACATGCTGACACCATGTTGAAGCCTTCCTCCCTTTTACTATATGCTTCTCTAAACCAGCACCCTGCCCCCTGGTGGGTCTAGGGTGCCTCAGTGCAACCAAAGCCTCCATGGGCCCTGCTGGCCTGTGCTCCTGAACAGCCTCCAGCAAACACCTGACCTCCAAGCCTGGCTCCCAATCCTAGCACCCAAACACCCAAAACAGTGGTCAAGATCCATCTCCCTGATGTGTGGCCACTACAAGGTGATTGTTGGGAACCTCCCTGCCTCTCCATGCTGCTTTAGGGACACTGGAGAGAGCAGGTGACTCACCTCACTGCAAAGAGCAGCTGAGGGATTTGCCTGGACTGCTGCATTCCTCCTGGAGTCCAGCAGATGGTAACATCATCATGCATATGGGCTCAGCTCTTATCTAGGGAGCCTGAAATGAGAGCTCGTGCTTATTCAAATGCACTGCAATGCCCTACACAGAGTTAAAAGAAAATTTCAAGCAAATTCTAGCTTTCGGGACTGCACAGCTACTCTGAATCTGATCAGGACTCCTTTGAAGTTGTACAGAGCAGTTTTCTTCTGAATGTCCATTTATTAGTTTTATCATTCGTTAAGGTATTAATCTCTAGTCTGAGCGACAGCTTTAGTTTTCAACCAGAAAGTCTGACATTACACAGGGATCGTGACCGCTTAAAGCCACAAAAGGCAACCAGAGAACCGATCAGGACAGGAAACGGGCCTGGGGGAAATGTTTGTTTACTCCCCTACCTGCTTACTCCCCTTTACTTTCTTCAAAACTTCTGAAACAGCATGTGCACTTTTATTTCTTTTATATATTCATCTACTTCTCAAAGCAACAACAAAAACAACAACAACAAAAAGGTATTTTCAAGCATTTAGGTTTTTTCTGATGAGATCAATTCTTTATTAGAATCAGAGACACAGAATCAGGAAGATTATTACAAAACAAGAATGGAACCTGTTTCAGAATAATTTCTTCAATTTCATCTCCCTCTTTTGCTCTTCCTCCCTTCACCATATTATGGAAGATCTGAAAGGATTCCTTAGGGACAGCATGCCGTTGCAATAGTGGGGAACTAATTGCTATTGGGGTGAGGATGAAACATCAAGTTGTCGGGAGCCCAGAGAGGCTGCATGAGTTCTAGCCCAGGCTCACGGTGATGCTCTTGAGTATCCATGTGGTTTTACCTGAAACAGTTCAGAATATGTGCCCTTGAGCATGTGACTTGAAAGCGTTAGCAGAACTGCAGGATGCATACATGTTTGTAATATAAGATTTATTCACTAAGCACTAAGTGAATTCTCAGTCAAAGCTGTTTTGTATGCACTGCAATCCTGTGACCGGGACATGCATGGGTGCATGCCTCACATGCACAAAAAATAAAATGTGCAAAGTGATTTTACTTCTGGTCATTTTGGTCAAATTGCCATTTTATGCCTAGAAGAAATGAATTAACAAGTTTGACTATCTCTTCTTGATAGCATTCTAAACTATACATGTTAAATCCTGGAATTTAATGCTATTAGTATAATGTAACCCTCTTTTATATTTTATTTTCTGTAGCTTCTTATCTATCAGTGTAATTTATTTAACAGAGCTTGTAAGTTTGGCAGTAATATCATCTCTGTCTTTAGCTAAATAAGAAGGCATCATTATGAGGAATCCCATATGATTCATTTTTAGCCTGTTTTTGCTTGCTCTTTTTGCCCTGTAGTAGGGTGAGTTTCATTTTGTTTTCTTACACCACATATACTCTTCCTTACATTGTGACCTGTCAGGGACTCACTGCCATTTGGCTGGACAAGATTACATGAATGTTTGATTAGGAGTAGATGGTTCTTTACTTCCTCACAACTTCCTAGCCTACCACAAATGAGTCTGCAGTTGTGGATTGTGCCCTGCCCATGAGACTCCTTTCTGAATTCCTCAGGATGCAATGGCTGAGGTTCCCACTGGCCCACACACTGCAAAACCCACCAGCTTTTGCACAGCTTTCCAGCCAAGAAAATTTTAAGATGAAGGGCGATACAATCATGCCACAGTGATAACTCAAAGTACAAGTAGTGAAGATGAAAGCAAACTTCATTCAGGTGTGTGGAAGTGCTCAATGTGTTCATTCCTGGCATGAAGGCTGCATTCCTATTTAAATGTTTGATCTTGCAAACTTTTATAACTCTGTGCACAAATCTTTGCTGATGAATGATGACAGAGCCTTTCACTCGGCATTTGATAATTAATTTCAATTGTAGCAGAAAATAATTGTTCTGTTCAAGCATACTGGGATGTGCTTACTCTGTCCCTATTGACTACATTAGAATAGGCAACTCAACCACATCTGATTTTAGCACAGGCCACAAACTTTATGACTGACTCTCTATTCAGCCACTTTTTAGTCCTAAAGTATAGGCCTCCAGTGTGTTGCAATAGCAGTGTTTTCCCATTTTATAAATCACTCAGGTATTGATTGGTTTCTTGGAAGAATCTGGGAATCTCTAGGAATGCTACTTTGAGAAGCATGTTGTAGCCACTCTATTCTGCACAAAAGGATTAAAAATTGAGATACAAGATTTTGATTGTGGAACAGATTGAGAAAAGAAAAATACATGAATTTATGTTTTGTCTGCACTCAGGATATGTTCTAAATAAATGGTTCAAATGTAGGCAGAATTTTCAAAGAAAATTTGATGATTCAGAAAAACTTGTCATACTGGTTCTCTGCTTATCTACAAGTTTCAGGGACCATCTAGCTCTGCTTAAAAGGAGTCCTGAGTCAAAAGACATGTATCACTTGGGCAAAAAATTGTTCTGCTTCATAAGTGACCCTCAGAGAAAGTAAATGTTATTTGCATTCTGGAATGTCCTTTTGTTTTTGCTTTCACTAGGAAAGTCTTAAAAGGATCCTTCACATTACCCAGTTTGCTGGGGACATAATGGTCTAAATGACAGTTCAAAACAGCCCTTCCTAAAATAATCAGGACTCAGATCTGTTTCTAAATCCTGCAAAATAGCAGAGAAAAATTTAGTAGGTGTATTGAATTGCATGAAGCTTTTCTATACTTAATTCTCACAGGGGCAGTCTTTCTATCTTCAGGGAAAGTGAATGAACATACCAAAATATCTCTATAGTAATGAAAGAAATCTCATTGTGCCACTAGAGATTGAAGCTGCATGGCCCTGTGGGTAATAAATTGCTACTATTCAGACTCATGAGAGCATCAAGGAAAGCTGATGCAGAGTACTCTAATGACCATTATAACCGAGTGTAGTGAAAAAGACTGTTATTTAAGTACATTTCAGAATGTTCCGTAAATTGGGCAAAGGTACAGCTGTGCTTATGCTCTGAGACAGCCTCTGGTTTTATGCAGTCTGGCAGACTTTGCTCTTTGAATTCAGGATTTATCTCTGTGAGCTAAATGCTCTTAGTATTTATGGCCGCTGTTTGTAAGGGAAGATGCAAAATCAGGGAGAAGTGACTGTTCACACAGGCTCCGGCTGGATAGCACAAGCTTTGGGAGGTTTAGGCAGAGACTACTGAGGGGAGAGTCCTGCAGCCATTCAACACTGCACTAAGTTAGCCTCTCAAAAGCTCCTACTTGTATCAAACCTGACTCCTATGAAACCAGCATTTTTTCCTGGATTTTTAAGAAGAATCTTTGAGGCTGAGTGACAATACTTCATGGACAATTACATGGCCAAGGAGAACCACGTTTTTTGCTCATAGGACCTTATGGACGATGCAGTCCAGACTCTCCTCCCCATTGTAAGTAATTCAGGTATGTTCTGGATATACTCCTACTCCAGTTTGTAGGCTACTGTGTTTACAGAAACATTTGAGTGTTCATATAAACCTATTTGATAGAAAGCGAGGAAAGCAAAGCACAAAGTTTCCTTGCTTTGCCATGTGTGCAGTGAAATTTATGGCACATTGCAGCATCTGATGCACGGACTCAGATGTGAAATCATTTATTACAAGTTCTCATATTATATACCTTCACAAGTTTTCTTTTTCTAGCTTTCCCATCCGCCCCTACAACTTTCCCATCCACATTTACATGTCAACAAAGCATCCTACAAACATTCTTCTTCAACCATTCATGGAGGCACTTATCCAATCAGAGCTGTGAGACATTCTTTCTTCTTCTTCTAGAGGCGTCCTTGGTTTTCATGCTGTTTATCTTGCCCCACAGCTGCTGCTCTGAACAGTTTTTCTTGTATTCCCACAGCACATTGTCAGCCAGTCATTACAGTATGTCCTTGCCTTGGGATTTCCAGCTTGAGGTAGATCAACAGCACTCATACTTTTTTCTGGCTGGGTCCCTGATGGTTGATTTTGCCTTTAGACTACTTGTGCTTTTTGGGTCTGAGTCTTTTTATTGAGTACAGTATTCCAAGTATTAATTTTTTTGTTTTAAGAGACTCTTGAAGATAATGCAGAGCCAAGCACTACATCCATTTAAATTGGTATATCACCCGGCAGGTACATTGTGATCAAGTAACTAAAGAAAACAACTTGCGGTAAGCAAGCAACCAGCAACATTTGGACAGCCAGCAGTGCAACAAATCATCTGTATGAGCCTTGTGTTCAGCATATGGGGTCAGATCTGCACTATCCAGGAACCATCTAATCACAGTCTGTTTGAGATATAGTAAATAAATGTGGGCATCTTAGCTAATGAGTTAGCCATGGGGAAAATAAACCACATGAAATACAGTTAATTGCTTATATTAGTGACCTTCCTAGACAATAAAATATTGAGTCAGGAGTCAAGAATTTATCATAACAATATCATTGCTGCCTGTCAGAATTGTCTGAAGGGGACACTTCACTGGACTAGAGGTAGAATATTGCTGCAAAGACAGTTATTACATAGCTGTTTGCTAACATACTTTCCCGGATACGTTTCCGATAATTGGGGGTAATCCATCCTGTCTTTGTCAGGCAAAATGGAGATTTTTTCTTGAATGAAGCCCACAAAAGCTAACAGAAAGACAAGTGTTTTTCTACAGAGGGACTCTACCAAATACTGGTTGTGCTCAAAGCATCATCAAATAATAATAAAGAGGAAAGAATGAACTAGACTTAGACTCCCAGTCACTACTTTGAGTTTTCAATACTATTTGATTACTCAGAAGCTGCACAGAGTAACTCATTAACTCACAATCTCTTGCTTTTTCTACTTTTACATATCTGTGAATAACAACCTCATTGAAGTTAACAATGAGATGACTAATCAAGGCTGTGTAGTGTTTATTAATAGGTCAATTTCCTTATTAGTATGGAGGCTGATGTAAACAATTCTACTAAGCTTTTTAATGTTTCCAAACCTTCTTGGCTATTTACTTCTCATGGTATTATCATCTCTGTATAACTCCTGAACCCAGAAAAAATTGGAGAAAGCAGCTGAAGATAGGCTGAACATGCAGCAGGTCAAAGAAGGTTCTGATCAAGCATTTATCTTTCTAGGTTAGTGTTCAGCTGTACTTCTTTGATTCTTTGTGTACTTATGACCATTTGAAATGATTCCAAAGCATGAGATCTTGAAGTAACAGAGTAATTTCATTTAGACATGACAACATAGGTCAGAAGTTTAGATGAGTGACAACTGTAGTAGAAGTATGTGCTAAGTGCTGTCACCTGCCCAGTTTGCAGGCTGGAGATCTAGCACACTGGCATGAAAATTGCTTGGTTTTTGTACCAAACAAAACATCTTATCTCTACTGATTAAAAAAAAAAAGTGCAAAATAAAATCTCTGTCATTCAAATGCTTTTCCTTCGTGTATTTGGAGTGCTTAGTCCGTGTATTACTTACTTTGTCAAGTGGTCAATCACTCTTCTGAAGTCTTTTATTGGCCCACACTGCTCAAAATGTCTAGTTTTCCCACTTCCTACATTAATTTCAGACAGGCTAAAATCAATTTGTGGTGTGTTTTGACATTTCATTTGTGAGCATGTTTAGCGACTATGCTGGTAGGAAAAGAGCATGACAAAATAAAAGACACAAGTGAATGGAAAGATTAAATATTGTTAAAACTATTGTCAATATTCTGTGGAATTAAGATTTCAGAGCTGTGGAGAGTTCATATTAACGCATAGTGTCTTATAAGCTCTATTGGCTAAACATTCTCTGAGATGATTCTGTAGGAAATCTGTTAATTAACTTCCTACTTATCTGACAATGAAGTTCAAAGAAATTTAAAAAAAAACACGCTTAAAAATATAGAATTACAAATTACTTGATTTCTGAAATATACTTGTTAAATATACATATTCTTGCTACATTTAATTACATATCCTTTTTAAAAATTCAGAATTTAAATAGATCCAAATCAGTTCTGCTTGTTTTAAGAAAGGAGCTCAACTTTTGCTTTATACAGGCTTGAATAATTCTTCTGAAACCAATGAGACTAAGAGTTTTAGTTTACAGCTGCTGAAGTAACTGGAAACTGGATCTAAGGTTGAAGGACCAGAAATTCCGGCATCACTAGCACTGAGTGAAAGCTGAAAAGCTTTTAGTGTGGAAGTCTTGAATGCCACCTACTAAGGTGTGTCTTGCATTTTTCACCTTGATGCTCCATTCTGGAAGTGCACATCTCGCTCTTTCTTTAGATCGTACAGAGACCTGGGCCACCAACACCTGGGTTCAATATCTAAATGCACCTAATGACAATAGCATCAATAAACCTCCAATCTTTTCTATATTTTCTCTGGGAAAATGAAGGCACGCAGCTAGGAGTATGACACCTTGATGTATAAGATACATGAACTATCCAGGTTCCCAGGTGAGAGAAACAACAAAGTAGCTCTCACAGTCACAGCTAGAGCCCTTTTGGACTGACTGTGAAATCAGGCACTCTCTCCAGCAGTGTAGGAATATGTTGGCACAAGGCTGACATCCATGCTGAGCATCTGAGGTACAAACAACTATCACTGGCTGCA